>NC_053444.1:61084163-61338564 GCF_007990345.1 Gossypium hirsutum
ACATGATTGGATGGCCTTAATTGGTAAATTACCCATTCTTAAGATAGTGAGATGGTTTGAGCTTAAATTACATTTATTTTTATATGTTATTTTTATTATTAAAACAAAATAATAATGTTAAAATATGAAACATGAAAGCCATCTTTTTATTTTCTCCTTTCTTTGACCGAACCACCATTGTTAAAGAGCTTGGAGCTTTGGTATTTTGTTTCCCTTGCATGTGTATGCTCTCAAAATCTGTTTTTAATAATTTTTACGTTTTTAAAATCGTTGCAGCTTAATGTAACTAACTCGGGGGTCAATTTGTTAAATTGTTAAATATTTAAAATTTTATCATTGATGAATTTGAGATTTTCTTAAAAGTTTATGGTAAAATCTTAAGCTTGGTTGCTAAATAAGACTATTGTGTAAAGTATTTTTGGTAATTTTAATGTTGAATGATTAAAATGTGAAGTTAGTAAAAGTACAAGGACTTGCTATGAAATAATAACAAATATGAGCTGTAATAGGGTTCCAAAACAATTCGGCTAAACTTAAAATTGAATAAAAATGATTAATTTGCATGTTTTGGACTTAGGATTAACTACATAAAATGTAACACCCCTTACCCGTATTCGACACCAGAATAGGGTACGAGGCATTACCAAAACACATACACTTGTAAACGTATTTAACCGAGTTATAAAACTTCATCTAAATTAAAACTTTTAAATTATTAACATGATTTTATAATTCTTCATAATATATCCTCAAAATATTATATTCATAATAAATAGGACCTACGAGACCCGATACATATTCATGCAATTCACAAGTCTTAATAATTCAATGCTTCATTTCAATTTCATTCAATTCACAAATTTCTCATGTTCACAATTAAAATCATTAAGTTCAATACTAATACGTATTTATCATTTAACTCAACGTTTATTGATTATACCATTCATTAACACATTTATGAAATTCTCAATTTTTGCAATGAAAATGTCACTTTAGCTTATATAACAACATCAATTCAACTCATCATCCTGGTATAAATTCACTACCACTTATCCATTTACTATAATTCTTTTGGGCCCATTTGTCACTTACCATCCTTAATCAAATCAGGGAACGGTTACGGAAAATTGAGTACTTCACTTCCACTTTCCATAGTATAACTATGGCCTTACGTATGATCACTTATCACTTGTCCCTGATCAGATAAGTGTAGCTAAGCTACCACTTATCACTTTCCACTTGTCACTGATCAAATAAGTGTAGCTAAAGCTACCACTTATCACTTGTCACTGATCAGATATGTAACAACCCGGTTTTGACCTTAATCGGAACAGTAGTTTCGGGACCACAAATCCGAATTAGAAAAATATTTTTATATTATTTTCTGTGTTCATTATGTGTGAATTTACTAGTGTGAAAATTTCGTGCTTTAATTTCACCGTTTGAGTGTCTGATTAAATAAAAGGATTAAATCGCGTAAAATAAAAATGTAATGGTTAAATATGGAAGTGTCTAATTGTTGTTGTTTTTATAATTTAGAGGTTTTATTATGCAATTAGCCACTATGTAAGTTAGTGGGTGGCAAAGGACTAAAGTAACCTTATTATATATGTTTTATATATATATTAGTAAAGGTTAATATAGTAAATAAATAATAAGGTTAGTATATGTTTAATATAACAAATTAATATGTCATGTTCTTCACCTTTTAGCCGAATTTGAGAGAGAAAAAAAATGGTTTAAAGCTTTGTTTCATTCGGCACATTCAAGCTTTGATTAAGGTATGGATTTTGTTCGGTTTTTGATGATTTTTATGTTTTTGAGATCGTTGCTTCGATTACTATTTGACCCATGCTTGAATTTTTGATTTTGATGAATATTTTGAGCTATGCCATTGATGAATAATTGTGTTTTGTGATGTTTGATAATGAATAATGAAAGATATGTTTTATATTAATATATTTTGTATTGGAATTTTTGGTGAAATTGAGTAATTAGGGCTAAATTGCAAAAACAATATTTTTAGGGACTAGAATGTGAAATAAATAAAATGTGTGAACTTAGATGGACTATAGAAAGATTCGGCCTAGATATGGTATACACAAATTTTGTGTATTTTGTGTTTTATGCAAAAAGGATTAAATTGCAAAAAGTGTAAAATATTAAGGGCAAAATGGTAATTTGCCCATTTATGTATTTTTTGAATTAATTGAATGTTTTGATGAATAAAAAGGTTAAATTTGATTATGTTTAGATCAAGAAACGAAGAAAACGAATTTAGATCGGGAGAAAACGAAAGTAATCGAATAGTCGATCGTGTTCGCCGATATCCGAGGTAAGTCTGTTAGAAAAATTCATGTTATCAAATCAATATATATATAAGTATATTTATTTTATAATTAATGAGCTATAACTACAAGTATAAAATTTATGTTAGTTGATGTGTGAATTTTATACATATATATGTGATGTTCGAATCGGTATGTATATAAAAGTATAAATTTTTGGATTCAATTAAAAGTTCAAATGTTATGGTTGTATTTATATAATGTGCGAATATATATGTGTGTAATATATATATTTAAATTCTTGATCTTACTTGAAGTATGAATGTTATATAAGTTTATAAAAGATTCGAATATATTAAGGTATATACATGTACAATTTTTGTTTTTTTTTAATCAAAGGCATATATATATAATATATATATATGTGTGGATCGAAGAAGCTTGCATATACATGTATGATACCTTATATGGATTTGAGAATGAAATTATGGATGTATATATTAGATTTGAATATGTATGAGTATACAAGTATAAATTCATGCTTTGATTATGAGTACGTAATTATATATGTATATGATAGACTCAAATATATATATAAATGTATTCGGTTGAATTATTGAATTATCAAGTTTGGAATTGGTGAATTGAATCAGGTTATAAACCTAGCAGGCTAAGTGCCGGTGATCTGAATCAGGCTACAAGCCTAGCAGGCTAAGTGCCGGTGATATGAATCAGGTTATAAACCTAGCAGGCTAAGTGCCGGTGATCTGAATCAGGCTATAAGCCTAGCAGGCTAAGTGCCGGTGATATTAATCAGGTTATAAACCTAGCAGGCTAAGTACCGGTGATCCGAATATGCTAAATTAAGTGATTATATGCATTTGATATACATATATAAAGATATAAATGATGTTAGTTTATTTTAACTTAATGATGGAATAAGTATAAGTATATATATATATTTAAATTTTTGCTCATGACTTACTAAGCTTTAATAGCTTAATGTGTGTTGTATTTGTTCACCTCTGTTTTATAGATTTTGAAGTCGCGTTACGAGCTCGGGGATCGTCAGCATAGTCTATCACACTATCGACCGTCTTTGGTATTTTATATATTTTGAACTCGAACCTATGGCATGTATAGTCTAGTTAATAGGTTTAAATTTGGGATATGTGAATATGAGCCATGCGAAAATGGCTTACTTTGTTTTGACCATTTTGGTGCCTATGCATATAGTTTTAAATGTCATTAAGATGGAGATTTTATTTATGCATAGTTGATTAAATTATAAGCTATGATAGATAAGTAAGTGTTATTTAATCTGCTGAACTCAATACTTTGAAATTTTAATTAGTTTGATGCTTATTCATTATTGCATTCGATATATATAAAAAAATTGAAGTTAATTTACATGCTGTTCGATTTGTACTGCATGAGGGAGTTAAAGTTGAACTTAAGACAAGTTATTAGCTAATTAATATGCTGCTGTTATATTATGAAGCATTGACTGTCTTAATTAGAGCACAATTATGGTATTTAGATAATTAATATGCTAATGTTGTGATGTGAATCATTGGTTGTCCGATTTAAGACACTTATTGTATTTTAGTTGTTAAATGATGCCGTTAGGAGGAGGATTATTGCTATCTAAAGCATGTAATTATGCTGTCCAAAATAGGACATCTTTGATTGAGTCATGCGAACATTAAATGATTGGAGTAATAAAGGTTAAAATTAACTGAAACTTGTAGCAATGCTGTCCAAAAGTGGCAATTGTTGTGTCTATTTATGTTTTAATATCTGGTCCGAATTTTGTAAGTAAATTGTTGACCAATTTTGGTAATAATAAATATCTATTACTTGATTCAATTAAAATAATAATAATTTTGAGTCGGATTTTGATCGGTAATGCCTCGTAACTCTAATCCGGCGACGGACTCAGATTGAGGTGTTACAAGATAAGTGTAGCTGAAGCTATCACTTATCACTTGCCACTTGTCACTGATCAGATAAGTGTAGCTGAAGCTATCACTTATCACTTGTCACTGATCAAAAGTACTCAAATCCGGCGTTCCGCTCAATTTGATCATTTATTCGGTTTTTGCATTTTTATTTTATTCTCATTTCAACAATAAATATATTTCATCATACATTATATAATTCATGAAATTAACATTTAATCATTAAATTTCAGCCATATGAACTTACTATTTCATTATCTTTCCACACTCGTTTCCTATGCACATCACACAAGATATAAACATATCATTCAACCATAGTCGCAAGCTAGTGTATTTAAACATAACTCTTTTTGGAACTAACCACATGATAAACCATTTCACTAGAGATTACATAATTTAAACCTTACCACCCTTTTCATGATCACAAGCATATTTCCAATTAGGCACTTACCATTTCAATGCATAACTTATAAATTTAACGTGGCATAATCCAACCACTACTTGGCCAAAGCCTAAGCATGTACACCAAATATGTTAGCCAAATACACATATAGCATAAACATTATAAGCATGGATGAGCACAACATTTATTCATGTATCACACTTACCAACATGTGTTAATTCATAAACCATTCATGACATTACTTCATGCCAAATCATATACCGAATATACCATACACACATTCTATAAAACTTTATTTTCACATATGAGCTTAGACCATGACCAATAATGCACAAATATAAGCATCATTTTTATTTCATCGTTTATCAATTATAATCAAGCATATGACCAATTATACACAAATCATTCATATATTTCCCAATTTTCCTCCTCCTCCTCTCCATTCCACATCCTTAATGTGTATAACACATTTAAACAACATTATCCATACTATCACTATTTTCTTGTATGTAAATTCAAGCTATTTGTCAGAGTCAGAGTCACTAATTTATTTATATCTTGAGCTACAGAGCTCCAAATTAAGATCCGTTAATTTTTCATGAAACTAGACTCACATATATTCTTACCATAAAATTTTCAGAATTTTTGGTTTGGCCAATAAGTACAGTTTATTCTTTAAAGTTTCCCTTGTTTCACTGTTTAACAGTTCCAACCTCTCTTCACTAAAAATTAATTATCTCTTTGTATAGAATTCGGATGATGTACCCATTTGTTTCTATTGAAAATAGACTCATTAATGATTTTAAATATATAAATTATAACCCATAATTATTTTTATACAATTTTTAATGATTTTTCCAAGTCAGAACAGGGGAACCCGAATTCATTCTGACCTTATCTAACAAAATTCATTATATCTCATGATTTACAATTCCATTACTTACACCATTTATTCTATGAGAAACTAGACTCAATAAGATTTAATTCTATATTTTTTTCATCCTCTAATTCAATTTCCACGATTTATGGTGATTTTTTTCAAAGTTAACCTACTGCTGCTGTCCAAAACTGTTTTAGTGCAAGATGTTGATAATCAAATTTATAACACCCTCCTTTCTTTTCTCTAAAATATTTTCTATCAATTCCTCTTGTTTCCCTTCACTAACATATCAAGAAAATAGAACCTTATATAATAAAACCCTACATTAACATCAATTTCATACTTTTTCAATAATATCAAACTTAAAAATATATTGAAATCTTGATGTTCTTACCTTGCTCTATTGATTTCAATCTTTAACTTAATTTTCTCTCTCCTCTAGCTTCTATTCTCGAATCTAACTTGATATTCTAGCTCCCCATAGTCTCCTTAACATTTTTCTCTTTTGGTAGCTATGGATATTCTTTTGATTTCTAGGTGAAAATGGTAAATTTTTGGTGGAAGGACCAAATTGTAAAGAAAGCAAAAATTTCTTTCTTCTCTTCTCTTCTAACGTGAAATGCATGGGAAAGGAAGGTAATTCTTCAACTTTTCTTCCACATATATATATATACTAAATAAAATAATAATAAAATGATAAAATGTCATTTAAAAATCAAATTAAAATGTTAATAAACTAATATTTATTTATTTAATCTAAAATATCTCCAACATCATCATTACTTTTCTAGATTATTCCACCCTTAAAATATTTACACTATTGGTCCTTCAAATTTTTCATATTTACACTTTAACCCCTCAAATTTTGAGTATTTACTCTTGGATAACAAAAATTTTCTCACTTTTGCAATTTAATCCTTTCTTTAATTAATATGTCATAATATACTTCCCAATGTTGTCAAAACTCAAAATTCTCCTTTTTGTCACTTTATTTCCTTACTATATCAAAGATAATATCTTACTGTAAAAATTTTCGGGGTATTACATAAAATGAATTGATTTTTCTGTTAGAATTGGTGAATTGAATGGAATTATTATTTTAGATCAAGAAGGAGTGAAAAATTGAGGAGAAGAGAAAATTATCAAATAGCCCTTGTACTTGGCTGTTGCTGCAATTTAGTCTGGTCAGTTCATATGAACTATAATCGTTATAATGTTATTTAAATTAAATGTTTACCATGTTGTTTTTAATGTAAATGAATCAGTATATATGAGAATGTATCCATATTATGACGAATTGACAGATATTGAATCCCGGTTGAACCTTAAGAATTCTTAGGATACAAATGACATGTCATTAGAGATTTCATGTTTCGAGTGTTGGTCTTGAATGTCCTACCGATGGTTGAGGTCCTGCATTTGTCGCGGATTCTCCACAGCTCGTGTGAGCAGCATCGTGTAGCTTACATTCTGACTCACAGCTTGTGTGAGCATTGATGTAAAGAAAATGTTACAGTTATATGTAAAGGTACACTTCGTGTGAGCTTTCCCGAGTATCCGATGTAATTCTAGATGGTTCAACGGGTAAGAAAAAGAATGGAACGGTAAGTGACTCAATGGAAAGGTTCATGACTTTATAAAAGATTCGACGCATATGTAAGGTATCTTATGAAATCTATTCATGTTATAAATGAGTTTATATGATTTGTCAATGAATCTACTAACATGTAAGCTTGATGATGCTTAAAAAAGCTTGTATTAAACTCATGGTATGTGAAATGGTAAGTATGCAAATGGAATTAATCATAATCTGATGGTAACGATGATAAGTTAAATGTTATGTTTATACATGGTTGATTTCATACGTATCATGAACAAGTATACTAACTTGTGGATTTGATGGTGTTGAATAGGCTTTTACTAAGTTTATGACATTAGTAGTGGCTTATGTTTATTCTATGATTTGTATTATTAAAATGGTAAGTTATGTTTTAAGTTTATACGAGCTTACTAAGCACTCGTTGCTTACGTAGTTATTTTCCTTTATTTTATAGATTATCAGAATTTCGATCGGTTGGAAGCTCATCAAAGACCTATCACACTATCCAGCAATCAATTCAGTAGTTTTTGAGTGATTTGGCTAAGATTTATAATGACATGTATAGGGTGATTTGTAATGGTATTATGGTGTGTGTGTTAATGGCGTTTTGGCTAGTATAAGCTTTAGAAAGCTATGTTGATTTGGTACACTTTGATGCCTTACCAAGTTATGTTGTTTTGGTAATTATAAAGTGTTTGTCTATAAGGTTCTCTTGGCATGTTGATGATGGCTTGAAAATGGTTACTTGTGACATGTTTTAGTTCATATTTGAACTAGGCTATTATGTATGGAAATGAGAATATTAACATGTATAGGTTGTTGTGTAATGGTATTTAATGAATGTGTTAATGTAAGTTCTGGTAAGTTTAAGCTTTGAAGTTATGCTTGATTTGGTGAACTATAGTCCCTTACCTAACCATGTCATTTTGGTCACTTTTAAGTACATGTATATAAGGTTCTTTTGGTATGTTTGCAATGACTTGATAATGGCCAATTTGTGGTATGTTTTGGTAAGTAATTGAAACAATATATAATGCTTGTAATAAGGTAATGTTGACTTATGTTAGCATGTTATGTTTTGGCATATTTGTGGTGCCTTTGAATGATATATTGGTTGGGTAAATTAGGATGCTTGAAATGATATGTTTATGCAAGTTTGAATGGTGATTGAACCCCTTGAATGTGTGCACAAATAGTTTAAATAGTTATGTATGAAATGGTTTTGAAATAGCTGGATTTTTGGTAAATTTTGGGTTCACATTGTAACAGCTCGATTTTGACCCTAATCGGACAAAGTGGTTTCGAGACCACAAATTTGAGTCAGAAAAATATTTTAAAATTATTTTTAGTATTTATAGTATGTGAATTTCAGTGTGAAAATTTCGTATGAAAATTTGATCGTTTGAGTGCTCAATTTGATAAAAAAGGTTTAATCGTGTAAAATGAAAACTTAGGGATCTAATTTAAAAGCATCTATTTGTTGATGTCTTATTAATTAGGAGGCTTAAAAGTGCAATAAACCCACTATATAGATAGTGGATGTTTATGGACAAGACTAACCTTAATGTTTAAATATATATTATTTAGTAAAAAAGGTTAGTCAAATAAATAGCTTATTATTACATTATATGTAATTAAAAATACATGAAATTTAGACTAGCTATCATCTTCTTCCATGGCCGAATATTAACAAAAGAAAAGAAAGAAAAACCAAGCTAGGTTTCGGCACAAAACAAACTTGATTAAGGTATAATTTTGTTTCGGTTTTTGATAATTTTTACGTTTTTGAGATCGTTGCTTTGTGTACTACAAGACCCATGCTTTAATTTTTGAATTTGATATTGATTTTGTGATATGCCATTGATGAATGCTTGAGCTTTGTAATAGTTGATAATGAAATATGGAAGATATGTGGAAGATTAACATGTTTTGTCTTTGAGTTTTTCGTGAAATTGAGTAATTAGGGCTAAATTGTGAAATTAAATTTTTGAGGGACTAAAATGTAAAATAAATGGAATGTGTGGACTTGTATGAGCATTAGGGATATTCGGCCCTTGTATAATGTGGGGAAATTTTGTGTATTTTGTGTTTTATGCAATAGGGATTAAATTGCAAAAAAGTGTAAATGTTAGGGGCAAAATAGTAATTTTCCTAATTATGTGCTTTTGGACTAAATTGAATGTAATTATATTTAAACTAGCTCATTTTTAATATATTTAGATCAAGAACCGAAGAAATCGGAGTTGGATCGGGGAAAAGCTAAAGTTGTCGATTAATAGTCCAGTTTCGACTTTTCACCGTCCGAGGCAAGTCTATTAGCTATTAAATGTTATTAAATTGATATATATACATGTATATGTATTGTATTTTTGCAGAACTATAATTTAAAGTATATCTATTTAATATATTTAAAGTATGAATGATTTATATATATATATTTCTAATGTTCGAACATATAAGTTTATACTTATATAAATTTTTGCAAACGGTTAAAGTATGAAAGGTATATAAGCATATATATTTATAAATGTTCTTGATCATGATTGAAGTATGAGAATTTTATATTTATATACAAGATTCAAGTTCATGTATGTATATTCATGTATAAATTATTGATTTAATCAAAAGTTTGGATAACATAAATATATACGAAAGGGTCGAATGAATTTATAAGTATATACACGGTAAACTTTTGGATTTGATTTATAATATGTATGTTTTAAAAATATATAATAAATTCGATTAAGCATGTAAATATACATGCGTGTGTTTTTTTGTATTGAATTTAGATATGTTATTATTTAAATGTGTGAGGTTTGATTATGCATTATACATGTATAAATTCTTGTTATGAAATTAAGTATGAATTTACATAAGTACATGATAAATTCGAATATGTATATATATACGTACAAGTATAATTTCTTGTATTGAAATTAGGTATGGAATTATATATTGATATATATGGTCGAATGTATATGTATATATATGTTTAAGATTTGCATTGAATCAAAAGTATGAAATTGTTAGCTTAGATTATTTTAATATGTTCGAATGTGAAATGTATATTATTTAAGTATAATAGAAGTTATATATTATGATGGTAGTAGTTGAATCTATAGTATAAAGATATATATATATAAATGTATTCGGTTGAATCATTGAATTATCAAGTTCGAAATTGGTGATTGAACTTTATATAACCATGTGTATCAATGATATAAGTTATGAATTTTAAGCTAAATCTTTATGCATGGACTTTGTATACAAATATAGTTTGAAAATGAATTATATCTGATGTGAATTGTGTATTCAGGCTCAAAGCCTAGCAGGCTAAGTGCCGGTGAATCTGTTTTAATTAAATGATTATATACATTGGGTATATATGTATATGATTTGGTTATTTGTATTGGATAAATATATGAACATCTGTTTCTATGTTTTTGATAAGCATATAAAAGCTCGAATCTTTGTGTTTGGTGAGTATATATATATATTGGTTATCATGAAATTGTTGGATATATATATGCATGCATTCGGCATATGTGAATTATAAGTATATATATGTGCATCGTCACATGTGGTTGATAAGTATAATTATTTGCTTTTGGCATATGTATTTGAATAATATATATATGCATTCGAAGAAGTGCAAGTGATAAGTACACTAGTAATCAAAATATAAAATTAATGAGAATGTTAATAACTCGGTTATATGCATATAATGTATATACATATGTTCGTTTATATGTATTAGTTAAATATAAATTCTTTTAGATATCAACAAAATGACTTAAGATATTAGTGTTTGAACAGTAATTATATTGGATATTTGTGATCTTAACAATTTTACTTAAGGAATTATATGATTCTTTTATAAGTATTTTAGTTATCCTATAGACTTACTAAGCTATAAAAACTTACTTTGTTTGTTTACGTCTCTCTGTTTTATAGACTTAAAGAGCAAGTTTCAGGCTCGGGGATCGTCAGCAAGATCATCACTCTATCTACAGTCTCGATATTAAATGTTTTAAAATTTTAACTTATGGCATGTATAGACTGGATAATATTTTGAAAGTCGTACTTGATGTACAATATATGTAATTAATAGCCATACGAATATGGCTTATTTTATTATAGTTTAACTGGATTCAAATCTTATGTTCTGTTTAAAATGATCAAAGTAGAATTTATATATTATACTTATTTTAATATTAGACTTTGCTTATTATATTTAATAATAATTTTCTCAAAATTATTAAACTATAACGAATGTTTGTTTTGAGTTATGTTTGATTAGTAATGCCTCTTAACCCTAAATTTGGCGATGGATACGGGGTAGGGGTGTTACACACATGGCTTGGAACATGGGCGTGTGACACAGCCGTGTAAGGCACATGACCTAGAGAAACGACCGTGTGTCATATGAGGATTTCTTAGGGTTCAAGTTAATGAGTTACATGGCCTGGCATACGGGCGTGTGACACGACCTTGTGACTTACTCAGAGAGTTACACGGGTTGGGACACGGTCATGTGTCCCTTGTTCGAAAGTTACACAGCCTAGAGCTATGTCAGACGGCCGTGTGACCCTTGTTTTGAAAATTTTACATTTTTTTCTTAAACTTTCCAATTTGTTTCAGATTAATCTCGAAATGTTTCTAAGCTATTTTTAGGGTCTTAAGGGCTCAATTTAAGGACAAAGCGCATGCGATTGGATGAATTATAATATGTTTAGCCTATTTGAATGATTTGATGTTTAACATTCTCGATTATATGGTAATGCTCTATAACCCTAGTCCGGCGATGGAGACAGGTTAGGAGTGTTACAATGATGAACTCACTGAGGACCATCCAAAGCCCAAACAAGCTTCGATTTGTCATCCGAAAGGTTAAGAGAATTTTCCAAGAGCATACTATAAGCGGATTTGATTGTATAAATACCATTTGGAGACCATTTCGATATAAGAGCATCTTGACCAACCAGAAAATTTGAGGTTGGGATTTCAACAATATAAGAGAGTATCACTATCCAAAAAGCAACGTAAGTAATTCCAATTCCAATTTCCATCGGTGGAAACAACCTCATTCAATGTGATAGAATCAGCAATAAAAGATGGGAACCTACAAAAATTGAGAAGAGGGTCTACATCCACTATCCAATTATCAGTCTAAAAATTCACAAGATTCCCATCACCAACAGACCATAGTAGACTTTGGCGTAGTAGAGGCCAAACCTTTGAAATCGATCTCCAGACGAAAGAACATTTACTACGATAGATGTCTTCTGGAATTACCTCAGTAAACTTATATTTTGTTTTGATGACTCTAACCTATAAAATTGAAACCTAGCTTAAGCATAAAAGAATCGTTCTATTCCTTAAGACATCGTAATCAAATTAAGACTTAATCGACTGCTATAATTGTTTATTTAGTTTCTCCATAAGGAGTATTGAGTTTAAAAAGGTTAAATTAGTCTTCACTATCAAAAGCCTACCACATCCCAACTACATCCCAACATGTTTGGTAGAAAATACTTGATTTTCAATTTCCTCATTAAAGAAAAGGCAGCAGAACCTATAACATGTGAATTCCATGCCTCACTGATTATTTCTTCAATAGGGGATGTGTTATACTCATTGTTACTTACTAGAGATATTTCTTTTTGGCTGTGGAAGAATCTAGAAACAAGTGGAAATGGCATAATGGTAATATAATATAAAAACAAACCCAATTCCAATAATAAAAAACATTTAGTACTATATATATACCTCAAAAAGAGTACAAACAGTTGGGTGTGGCGGGCGTGTTTTCAATCTCCTTTATTTCCAAATTTTCCCACTAATAATCGTCATTTGAAAATCCACTTGAAAGAAAGAAAAAAGAACCGGCGAAAGTCAAAATCCCTGTTACGTAATGAGGAACCGAAGGGTTGCTCAGGTGTCCACTAGCGACGACGAGGATGAAGTACCGATGACTCGCAAACGGTCTCGGTCCGAAGATAAGAGACCAGAAAGGAAGAGGAAGAAAATGAAGTTACAAGACGAAGACGAAGAAGAGGATGATGAACAGATGGAATCCAATAAGAGGAGGAAGAAGAAAAAGCAAGACGAGGAAGAAGAAGAAGAGCCGGAGGAAGAGGGAATTCAGGAGGATGCCAAGCCGATAGGGAAAGTCGTTAGGGTTTCGGGGAAAGGGAGAGGGAGGAGGAGTCATTATGAGAGTTTTGAGTTTGATGGCAATCGATATGATCTCGTAAGTTCTTATTTACATTTAGGGTTTTTTTTTTCAAGGCTTTATCTCTTGGAATGGCTTTTTAAGTTTTTTGAGTTTAGTGATTTCTTTTTTCTGGCTTCTGGTTTTTTGCTGATTTTTGTTTGCTATGTTTCGTGGGTTTTAGGATTTTTAATGTATTGCGTTCTGGATATAGGGATTTATGATCTGATTTGTTGGTTATTGGACAATTATATGATCCGTTAGGATATTTGAATGTTCTTAATGTATTTTTCGTGCTTGCTTGAGGTTCGTTTTGTTTTAATATTTGTTTATGGTGATTTTGATATTATATTATTTTCAGTTGTTGCTGGGAGAAGCGTATATTTTTGGTTTATGGATGTTTGGTTTTGTCATTTGTGTCTGTTTTCCCAAGTTCGTGAAGACTGATAACTGATTGACGGATTATTATTGTGTGTGTGTGTGTGTGTTTTTGGTGGATTTGGACTTTTTTTTTTCTGAATAATAACTTGTGAAGCTGCTTTGAGTAGTTACTGAAGATTCATTCGGTTTATTTTTGTGGTGCTCTGTTTTATTTTGGTTGCTAGTATTCTGTAACTCGGTATTAGTTATTTGTGCCCATACATGGTCTATTTTTCTGATTTATACCTTTGCATTTTTGCATTATTATTTGTGTTTACTAGTGTTGGTTTACAGGAGGATCCGGTTCTTTTAGTTCCTGAAGATACAAAGCAAAAGCCTTATGTGGCTATCATTAAGGTAATTAGATTGCCTTCTATTACAGGTACAGTTTCTTTATTTCCGAAAGAGTTTTTAGTCATATTCCTTCGCAAATAATGGAGCTTTTATATATTGATAGGACATTAGTCAGACTAAAGATGGGAGCATTATGGTTACTGGGCAGTGGTTTTATCGCCCTGAAGAGGCTGAGAAAAAAGGTGGTGGAAGCTGGCCATTAAATGATACAAGAGAACTTTTCTATAGCTTCCACCGTGATGAGGTTCCAGCAGAATCCGTGATGCACAAGTGTGTGGTTCACTTTGTTCCCATACACAAGCAAATTCCAAACCGTAAAGAGCATCCAGGTTTTATTGTGCAGAAGGTCTATGACACAGTGGAACAGAAGCTTTGGAAGCTGACTGATAAAGATTATGAGGATAATAAACAGCATGAGATTGATCTTCTTGTTCAGAAAACTTTATCGCGATTGGGAGACCTTCCTGACCTTGAGTTTGATTCTACTGCTGCAGTTTTTGATCAGGAAGAGCAGTTGAAGGCAAAAAGAACTCTCAGAAAAAAGAACATTTCACCCCTTGATGTTACCAGGAATGATGAAGGAAGTACCAGGTCTGATCAAAGTTTGAAAGCTGAAACACCTGGAAGCTGTCCAAGTAATACCAATGAATATTACACAATTTTGTCAAAAGCTAAGGTGCTAACTGGAGAAACCCATCGTGATAAGTGGATGACCAGGCTTCTTCAAGGAGTTCAGTACATGTGTAGTTGTCCTGATGGCTTGGAACGTGAAAGAGACATTAAGAGTCCAAGAACTGCTAATGGATCTCAAGAGAAGAGTTCAAATGTGTGCAGTGATTTCCTTTTTGGCCTATAATTAGTTTCTATAGTAGGAATATCTTTATCTTTTCCCAATTTATGATTAACAAGAATAGGTTTTATTTACTAAAAAAACAGTATAGGTGTTATTAATTGATGAGATTCTATGGTTTGCACAATATTTATTGTCTCTCTTGCTTTGCAGAGTGGCAAATCTTTTACATGGCCAGATGCTGCTGTTCCTGCTATCACTGCCCTCGAGAAGGCCTCACATGATGCACTTTGTTCTGATTTCCAGAAGTATAACCAGAAGTTACGGCAGCTTGAGTTCAATCTGAAGGTAGAGGGCTTTCTGCTTATAAATCTCTAGAGCTGTTGCCTTATTTGCATTTAGGATGATGTTAATTTTTGTTTCTTTTTGGCAGAACAATGCATTGCTAGCTCGTCGTTTACTAAATGGAGAATTAGAACCTTCAACAATACTGAACATGTCGCCAAATGAGTTAAAGGTACAGTCTGAGTCTGTTAGGAGTAGGCTTCTTTCCTGCTTGTTTGAGAGTGATAGAAACCTTATGTAGGTTGAAATGTCTAATGTGTTGAATCTGATGACTCTTGAACACATGAAATATAAATTGGTCATCTATTAGGAGTTGTGTTCTCATTAAATTTAGAATGGAGAATGTGATAAAATATACCTTTTGTGGGAGAGTAGAATTTTGACATGATCTTGTCTGCATAGACGTGGTGGCCCTTGGCTATAGAAGTCTTCTTTTATACACATAATCTTATTAATAGTTTTACGTTGACTTGTTAGTAATTATCCGTGCCATTAAGTTTTAAGGTGTTTATTTAAAATTTTTTCGAACAATGGCATTTAACTATTATTCTGCACCATTTTATTGCATCTATGACACTAGTATTTTGGTTTTTTGTGAGTCGAAAAATATATACTAACAATTTCAACTCTAGGAGGGTTTAACTGCAGAAGAGACGGCCAAAAAAGAGCCTGATGAGTCAGAGCGCATGCAGGTCACTTCTCTCTACCTAATTTTGTTTAAGCATAGAATTTAATGACCTTTCTGTTATTGTGGCTGATGTATGCTCGTCAGTTGTTCTACTATCGTGAAAGCAGATGACTGATGCTCGGTGCTCAAGATGCATGGAATTTAAAGTTGGTCTAAGGGACATCATCCAAGCAGGACATGGAGACCGTTACCAGGTGATCTCATATTTTCTTCTATCATGAAGTCACTCTTACTATTTAAAATAAAACCTCATGTTCCTTGCCTAACCATGTTGAACAAGAAGACTATTTTTGGGTACAAATTATCTTTTATTAGGGCAAAATGTAGGCCCAGCTAAAATATCAGACTTGCAACTTGCCAGATATTATTATTGTTTCATTAATATGAATTGGATATAGACATGCATCCTTCATCCATCAATGTCTATGTTTCTATTTAAAAATTTGATGAGATATGACATTTATAAAGCGCATAATGAGCATCAGAACAGATAATTGTATGTTAGGGGTGATGGAGAGTAATAGACTCTCAGACTTATGAAGAAAAGTTCAAGATGGCAATTATGATTCAAGGATGAATGTTATGTATGGAATCGCTAACATATAATTTAACTTCAAGGATGAGTATTTTGAGTTAGGACTGGAATTCCTAGTAAGTCTCGGGTTTGTTGGCCTTGACATTATTGAAAACAGACCATGTTATCTATTATGATATTTAGAGGCAACTGCGTGCAGCTTAGTACTATTTACTATGTGCACTGTAAAACATATTGCAGTTTAAAAACCTAAGCATGGTATATATGGTTTTTTGTTTAATATACGTCATATAATTTCCATTTTTAACCATTAACATTCTTTGAACATCCATTCTCGATACAGTTGGAATGTGGTGCTTGTGGACATTCCTGGTATGCTTCTAGAGACGAGGCTGCTTCACTTACAATAGAGCCCTCACTGCCAAAGTTGCCGGTAAGGAGTGATCAGCCACAGCTAAGCCTGAAAATTCAGAGAAGAAGCTAGTTAGTCTCCGTGAGTCAGAATCTACAGTGAAGGTAGAGTAGGAAAATCACTACGGTTAGGAACAAAATTGACCATTTGTACAGTTGAATGGCGATCTAGTGATAGTTAAAACCCAGAGTACATACGCATATACATTACATCCACATGAAGGTTAGGATATAACATTGAGACGTTTCAGCAAAGAATTATTATTGATCTCTGCTGAAACAAGTCGAATTAACCAGTATTATTTTTACAAGGTACTGAATATATAGTAGCACAATGTACAAAAATCAATTTAGATCCCCATTTTGAGCCATAAGATTATTTTTACCATTTTCTTCTTACCGGTTATTTTTAAGCAACTTTGCCAAGAAACGTGGCTAGAGCCATCTGAAGTAAAGGGGTGGCTAACATAATGGAGTGGGGTTGCGTAGGTTGGCGCCTACGCCATCAATCTTTTTTTGAAAGGATTAATATGGCGGCCATGTTTTGTATGGGTGGTTGCCCAGCTGTAGTAGTTAATGCTACTTTTATAGCAAGAGAAGAGATTCCATTTTCGTTTTAGCTATTAAAAGCTATACCAACTTATTGACTCTTGCAGGTGGCCGTGTTAATCTTAGATTAGAAATCTCTAACCACTCCATCTTGAAGGCATAATAGGAAATCTTGGAAGTGAATAAGTAGGAGACGTACACAAGCAGCAGCTTCCAGTAGGGTAAATGTGTATATTTGGAAACATTCATATGTATAATGTTCATCTATTTGTTTTTTTTGTCAATTTAATTTGTATTTTTAAAATTAAATTTGATCATTAACTTTTAAAAAGATTTTTTTTAAAATTATATTTGACCCCTAGTTTATAAAAAAGAGTTAAATTGTATTTTTTAATGAAATTTTAAGTAGAATAAGAATCTTTTATGATGTTGGTGTAGTTATTCGTATGATAGTCCATGTAGATTTAATGTTAAGATGGTATTATTTTTGTATATCATATTAACGATAAATTTTACAATTATAAAAATATTTAAAAAATAAAATAAAATAAAATATGGGTGTGAACTGTCAAACTAAGATTTTAATATTTTAATCATTAAAAATATAATTCAATATTTTTTCAAAAATTCGACTTCTAAAAGAAAATGTAAATATTAAAAGTTGAATTTATTATATCTCAAAAATTTATTAGGGTTAAAATGTGCAGAACATATTTTCGAAAATATAAGCTGTATCAGGTTATTATAATGTGCTCATTTACGCGGTGAACTTTACTATTTTATTATAAATAATTAGAAGGATATGTTTGGTTCTTTAGAATCTCGTATTTTTGAGATAGTGGACTTTGATGACTTTGATACAATAATCTTACAATAGTGTTAAAATTTCAAAATAGAGAGTTAATATTTTTTTTCTTGTCAATACCTCTTTCTTAAAAAGATACAGAATTTTCAAGGGAATGTTACTTTTATATTAATTTTAATTTAACATTTTTATCATTTTACTCTTAAAGATATAGGTTTATCCTCTTATTATATAATGTAATTATTTTTGTAATTATTTTAAGCTAGAATTCTTTTTGGTTGAAATTAAATTGTATATTTTTATGGTAGTAAAAATGTAATTTCATCATTTTAATATTCTATATCTTTATAAATTTTTAAAAAATTAAATTAAATTTTATCATTTTTGGGGGTTAAAATGTAATTTTATAATTATTAATTTAAAATTTTAAAATTTATAAAGGACCTAAATTAAAAACCTATCATTTTAGGGGGCATGGCCCCTCTGGTCTCTTAGTGATTCCGATTTTAAGATTTAAATTTAGGTTCAAATATTTATGACGGGTTATTATGTAAATTTGTCACTATTTTTAGATAAAAAATTAAAATTTATCACTATTGATACTTGTCATTGTACTTTTAAATTAAAAGTAAATTTATCACTTTAATTCTATATTGAATTTTGTCACTTCACTTTTATTTGATTAAATTATGAAATTAAAGTAATTTTTTATTAAATTTTAAATTAAATTAAATTTAATAAAATATTTTATTTAAGTAATTAACATATTTATTAATTAGCATAATATTAAACTTTAATAAAAACTGTTATTTATAAAAAAAAACATTCATTTTTTTATATATTTTAAAATTTCTTAGCTCTTCCTATTATTAAATAACTTAATGTTGGCTATTAAAACAAAATATTTGAAATGATATTTTTTTCATTAAATTTTGTTTCCAAATCATTAAAAATTAATATCTAATGGTAGAATTTTATTTTAAAAATTAAAATTGATGGAAAAATTAATTAAAATTCAAATTTTAATAGCTCATATAAATAGAATAATAAATTTATCCATATTCTTAAAATATAATGATTGAGGTTATTCAAAACGAAACATAATGACAAATTTCAATATCTATATAATATGAGCTATTTATAATTGATTTCTTTATTTGCCAAACCTAATTTACTTACTCATCCCTAATTAAATTGATTTTATATTTTAACATCTCATGTTAAATGCAATTTCTTATGTATTTTGTTTTAAGGTAAAATTAGAATTTACTTGTATTTAATAAATTCATATGCTTTACAACCTAATCTTATATAACAATGATAATCTTAATTATTATTAATTGAGAAGGTTTAACATTTTATTGATTATATTACTTTCATTTTGTATGATATTATTAGCTTAAATTTTTTTCCCATATTTTCATAATTAACTTTCTTTCTTAGTAAGTTTTTCTTTATTTCACCAAAAGGTATTATTCCTGTTGTTTTCATCTTCTACATGGCTTTAGTTCTAAGTGGTAAAAGCTTCCATGTAAGGGTACATATATACTTTTACAATGTTGTTGTTTTTTAAAAGACTTAATTTTTATTTATTAATACCGAACAACCTTTGGTTTTAATGTGCCAAAACATATAATAATAATAACCAGCCACATGCATATAAAGGTAAATGCTTAGAACAATTGTAGCAAAAAATGCCTGTCCCACACGAGAAATCTCACTTTCCTCTTTTCATAAAATTTTCATCTATCCACTCTTTCATATGAAGATGAATATTAGAATAGAGTTAAATCATCCCAATTGCGTCTTAATTACCTTACACTAACATGCCCTTTTTTAGCATCTCCTCCTTAATTTACCAACAACTAATGAAATTGATTGTTTTTGCTAATTCAATTTAAGAGGCTTCAATGTCTAATCCTAACGCATTCATTTGATTTTAGTACATTCCTTAGGTCCCATTGCATGATACAATGGGAGGGTCTCTAATCCTTCATCCATTTGTTTTAGGGTTGATGTGTTCTTTGAAGTTCCAACCTGGTAAGTGTTTTTATATTGATATACCAAATTAATTTCTGAATTCGGTAATTATTTCCATATGGGTTTGTCTTACTCTCATGCAAACTCAGTTGAGCCACTTTTAAGTTGATCCCATTGGTTCCAAAATTTAATGCAATTAACTTCATCACCATTTTACTATTCAGGACATTATTATCTCTGGGGTTTGCTAATGAATGATTTCAAGATTTATATTTGATGTAAAGTTCTATCATAATAACGAAGACATCCACTCACTCCCGTTGTTAGTTTTGCACTATTTTATGTTTTTCTTTTACTATTTATATTTTAATAATTCAACTATTAAATTTATTAATATAATTATATTTATTATGCACGAAAGTTTCAAGTTAATTTAATATCTCTATTATATTAATCTAAAATATTGTTTATATTAATACATATTTAACGATTGAAATTCTTTTTTGATATAAAATAAATAGTTAATTTTTTTTTATTTCGAACTTAATATGCATGATTTACATGAATGAAAGATAACATCCGATGTTGTTAAAATATCAATCATAAAAAAAATTATAAAAAAGGTGTAAAAAGTAAAAACATGAATGGTGTAAAGTGGATCTCACTCGTATAATAACTTTAGATATGATAGATGTATTTTATAAAATTTTAATAAATTTATAACTTATATTATTTGATAAATTTATAATTTATATTATTTGAACTTAAATTTAATTCTAAATATGTTTATATTTTCTCTTTTTATAATAAAAATTTTAAATTAAAGAAGAAGATATTTAAAAGTTAAAGATGACATTATTAATTAGAATAGACACGAATTTTGAAAAAATTAATTTACATTAACGTAAATCGAATATGAATGATACTTTGATTCTAAAAATAAGGAAATGACTAAAAGTAGAAAAAGCCGAAAACACCCATGGGAATGAAATGAGACTTGTACGACTTGTGGGTACTATGGTCATTTCCCATTATCATGTATCCGACCAAAAGAGAAAAAAAGAGAGTAAAAGGCAGGCTAAAGAGAAGAAAAAAAGACATATAAACACATAAAATGACTAGTGACGACGACATAACCAGCACGCATATGATGACTTGAAACATACAAGATTGCTTTTTTTCTAGACATGAACAGAAGAAACCTGAACAACTCATTGTCCCTCCTCCAAATTTCTTAGCACAATCCATCACACAGGCAAGCCATGTTTTTTCTTTAAAAATTTCCGACCTTTTTGTGTCTCTTACGCTTTTTCCTAGTTACTGTTCCCCTGTTCTTGTTGCTTTCGCATTGTTGTACTTCTCTGTTTTGTTGGGTTCTCTTAGAATTTCAACTACCCTTTGAGGAACATGTCTCAACTCTTGTTTAAACAAAGGTTTTTGATGTGTAGCTCAAGAGTTTGAAGGGTATGATTTGCATTTTATTACAGTTTTTCTTTGGTTCTTCTTTTAATTCAATTCTGTATGATCTATATTGGGGTATCCCCATTCTTTTTTCTAGCTTTTACCTACTTTTTGTTGGCTTAGAATGCAAGTGAAACTAAAGTTGTTGTTTTTCTTTAATAATTGTATATGCCTTTATCCCTGTCACTTTACTCTGTTTTTTTTTTCCTGAGTGTTTATAGAGATCACGAGATTCCTGGTTGTCTCAAACGTTTTAGCTTTATTTATGTGATCACAGCCATTTGCTTTTTTACAAAGTTTTTTTTTTATCAGGCTACCAGTTTTGCTTGTGTATGAATTATGACCAGAGATTTTTGGTTTTGTTTTGGAAAATGCTTTTTGCTTGATTATTAGGTCTTATTTTTCAATTTACAGACTAAAAATTGTTTTTTTTCCTTCAATTGTTTCAGAAACATTGTCCTGTAATTAATTTAGGGAAAGCTTATTTTCTTCTGTATTAATGAGGATGTTATCTTTGTTTATATGATTTTGCATTCTTGCAGGACTGTAAATGTATGAATTGAAGACTTAGGGAAAACTTCACGTCTGATCTGAGTCCGAAGACTGTTGTTCCGTGTCTTAAAGCGATATCGGAAGGGGAAAACCATGTTGTAATGCTCGGTTGAAGCGATTCTACATATCGAAGCTCCGAAGAGGTAAGGAAAATGAAAAGTACAAGCACTGTCAAGGGGAGGAGAAAAATTGAATTATCTTGTGGTAGTGACACTTCTTTTTCCTTCAGAATTGTTGATTCTCTTTGTAATTCAGAAGAGGAAAGCTTGCCACGAGGAAGAGATCTGGTGATGTATGTCGGCTCGAACTTGAACTTAGCATCCTCTAGCAGCCCTTATTTGGAATCATGTTCATCAGATGATTTCATTGAATTCTGTCTAAGTTCAGATAACAAGATGGACATTAGTTTCAGATTTAAACCCGACGATGACGCAGCTTATAATCCGCACAAACCGCTTGAAGGTGACTCATTCTCCAGGACCAGCTCAAGGGCTAACTTTAGTCCTATTAGAAAAATGTTGGATCCATTGGTGAAATCAAAGTCTCCACCGAGTCCTTTGGGTTATCTCACGGTCACGGATGCTGACAATGTTGATACTAGTGTGATGGGAAATACGAGAAGAAATAAGACATGTCGGAAATCTTTGTTACATGACTTCTCGCATAATGCTGAATCGGATTTCGACTTTTTCGAGAAAGACAACGTTCACTCACCGATTCACCTACATGGTTGTCTTAAGTTGGGAGCTAAACATGGGGTACCATTTTTCGAGTTCTCAATGAATGAACCAGGAGATGTTTTTCTAGCCAAAACATTGAAGGCAAATAATGGTTTCAATTGGGTGTATACCTTTCACTCTGTTGGCAATAAAAAGAAAACCAATGCTGGTATATCGGGACCAAGTGATAATAGTAGCAAAGATGCTGCTTCAATTATCGCGCAGATGCAAGTTTCAAGCCGTTTATGCTCAGAAATGATGGAGGGTGGGGAGGTTGACAACTCCGTGGTTACCGAGTTTGTTTTGTATGATATCGCACGTGCAAAACAACGTGTTACTGTCCTTGGATCCACTGATGTTCATAAAGCCCCTGCCTGCTCTAATGTGGTGACGCTTAAAGATCATTTAAACCATGCTTGTGACAGTGATGAGGTTGAATTCATAAATGGACCACCTGCCAAATTGCATCCAAACCTTGAAATAGCAGCCATAGTCATTCAAGTACCATTTAAGAATAGAGAGAGCTTAAAATACAGAAGAGGAGATAAAATTGATGATAGGAACCACTCAAACCTACTCAATGTCTCTATGACTGAAGAAAGCAAAAGCACGATACAAGACAGCAGGAGCAAAGAGAAGGTGAAGGTCGTTATTCCAACCGGAAACCACGGCTTTCCCTGTGCTGGGACTCGGGGTCCTTCATCACTACTTGATAGGTGGAGGTTTGGTGGAGGCTGTGATTGTGGTGGCTGGGACATGGCTTGTCCCCTTGTTGTTTTTGGCAATACTGGTCTAAATTGTTTTGAAGATCGACCACTAGTGGATAATGAACAGCCTTTTCAACTTTTTCATCAGGTGAGATTTTAGTTGCTCATATGCTAATGTGGATAATATACAGAATCTGCCTCGAAAATGGATAGTTGGAAAGCGATTTGCTTCATTTTTCATATTGGTAATTGCTTTGTAGGGTGCCAAAGAGAGTACACCGGCGTTGACCATGATGGCCATTGAAGGAGGGTATGCAATCGATTTTCATGCGAAGTTATCCGCATTACAAGCGTTTTCCATTTGCGTTGCAGTACTACATTGTACAGAAACCTCTGCTGCTGCTACTGGGGAGATAGAAAGCAAACATTCATCACAATACAATTCCTTAAAAATGCTTATCGAGGAGGAAGTGAAATCGTTAATAAAAGCGGTCACAGAGGAGGAGACGAAGAATAAGAAGAAAAAGAAAGTCAGCAAGAAGGTAGAAGCTATCCCACCATCCTATGTGATTAACCCTCCTTTCTCTCCAATCGCTCGTGTCTAAGCCCGAAATAATGCCTTGTTGAATCGAAACTGGCCTATTGATCCTTCTCCAAGCATTCTGCCATGTTCAGACTAAGAGCAGCACTGATCCACGGTAAATACAAAAACGTCTTATCTTGCACGAATCGATGGTTACATCACTTGAGCAAGAACTTCACTGCACTACCAATTCGTTCTATGATAGAAACACCATAACGTTCATATTGTAACTTTGGTGGCAAGGAAAATTAGTGATGTAGCTATTGAGACTCTGAGGTAATGGTATATCATAGAAAAATTTACCTAAAAGTACTCTTTTAGTCATTTTACTATGTTTTTAGAGCCAACATCGTTCATAAAGAAAAAGAAAGTGTTGTACATCCTTAATAATATTAGTCCATTTTATCCGTTTTGACCCTCATATTCAATAATTCAATTGTTTCTGCAACTAGTCCTGTTCTAAGATTGTTTCTTGACTTGTTTTGCCAGATAACTGTTACCCTTACAGGACATGTGAAAATTTTGTGGTAAAACATAACACTGCTGGGAAACTTGTCAGAGACAAGAACCAAGTTTGCCATTCTGGGTTTTGTTTTTGCAGACTTTATGATGGTTAAATCAGTATGGCTCAGTACATTATTTTCTCAAGCATCAAGCCAAATGAATTGCAACAAGGTGTGTGTCAGTATGTTTAATAATCCAACCATATCATTTTGAAACCATGCAATCTACCAAAGAAACAAAACTGGAAAGTAAGTTTATGGTTATTTAAAATTTTTACCACTTTATTTTAAAATTAAATGTATAGTTTATTGTAGAAAATTAATTTGCTTTTCAACTTATAGAGTATAAGGATGGGTTAAGTAATTTAATCATGAAAGTATAAGGTAGGTAGACATTAGAGGAGAAGATGCCATAATATAAACATGGTAAACCTGCAAATATCATAATTAATTTAAAGATGCTTATAAGACATTATGATAAAAAAAAATTATTTTCCATTCAAAGAATTAATTATTTAAAATAAACTTGAATTAATTAGTGTTTGACAATATATTTAAAGTCAAATAACGATATAATTCGGTTCCTAATAGTTTTGTTAAACTGATGGAAACTGACGAACTCTCATATGATAAACAGGATCATCTAGTGCGCAGTAGTAAGAAAATTAACGTGATTGAAGGCGCAAGCACACCGCAAGCTTTAAAGACATGCTCATTCAGTCTTCGATGTTTTCTGACATGTTTCATGGGTCGTTATTGGTGGAGGAGGATGATACGAATTCTGATTCTAAAATGGATGACAGTGACTGTGACTTCTCCGCTATTCCGACAGTTAAGATTAATAAGGAATGGAAGAGTCAACAAATTGGCCAACAACTCTATCAGTGCTTGTCCAGTTCGATGTGCTATCAGTCCAGTCAGTCACATCTATGTCTCTATTTTCTGGGAGTAATTCGCTCCGATACTCAAAGACTATACATCTCTCCAATTGGCTTAATAGAAGACATATTAGTCTTTTAATCAGTTTGCTCATTTCTGATTAGACTAAGGACATATTTAGGTTCATCTACCAATATAAGCTATCTTTTCGTATTACGATCTGACCACTTAATACCGTTTAGTATTAGTTTAAACATTAGACAACCAATGAGTCAATATTTTCTTTTATTTTACGCTATATGCAAAAACCATGTAAGGATAACATACAAAAGGTATCAATGTAATTCAAAAATAATTTTATTAACAAATCTGTTCGAAAAATTACAAGTGTATATAGACGAAAATACTACACTTAGGGCACCAGATCCAACAATCTCCCACTTGCCCTAGTGAAGTAAATGAGTCATGTTTCACATTCCTATGCCCTTAATATGTTTCCCAGAGAACTCTCTAGCTAACAGAGTCTTGGTAAAACAAATCCCTAAGGTTTGTCCTCAGATGCGATCTTTGACTACATCAACTATTCCGTCAAATACTACCGTCTCCCTTATGATACTTTCTATCAATGTGTTTTGTTCTTATGTGGCTTCTTTGGAGTTTAGCTATATCCACATTGTTATAATGTCATAGCTTTTCCATACCTCATTTAACTACCCGATTTCCAATGGTGTTAGAAAATATGGTTCTGGGATCCTGTTTCCATAAACCAAGTCCGTAAAGATTAAATAGATATATTTATAGAGTTAGTGTATTAATGAATTGGAATTCAATTAAGTAATTTAATTAGAATTGTGGTTGATTAAAGCCTAGAGACTAAACTGTAAAAGTCTAATCACTATAAAATTTTAATTAGTAAATGGTTTGAGGACTTAAATAACAAGTAATCAAAGGTCCAAAATTACAATTAAACCATAAATTCTATACAATTGGTGGATGATGATGTGAGAAACCACTTAGTTTAATTAATATTAGATTAGTATGATTTAAGCCTTAAGTTAAACTAAACAAGATTAATTAAGAATAATTATAGTATATATATTAAAGAAAGTTGGAAAAGGTAATATCATCATCTTCCTCACTTAGTCATAGTAGGAAAAAGAAAGAAAATCAAGTTGAGGCCTTGAAACATTCGGCTAAAATTGGTAAGCAAATTTTAAGTCATTTTCTTGTAATTTTTGTAGATTTGAGGTCATGTGAGTTTGATTTAGCTAGCCCATGTACCAATTTATAAATATGTTAAAGTTTTAGAAAATTCCATTATTGATTTCTTGAAGATTTAGGTGTGAAATTGACTTCTTGATTTCTTGTAAAGCTTAATTGATATTTTTGTACATTAGGGACCAAATTGAATAAAATAAAAAATTGCCATAAATTATTGGTAGGGATAAAAAATAGAGGGTCCCTAATGTGTTTTTGAGAAATCGGATTTTAATTTGAGTCTTTAAATTAAAAGTTATGCTAGTCTCGATTTTAGGGACTAAATTGAATAAATTACAAAATATGTGTGACTTTGTAATTGATTGTGATTTGAGCTGGAATTTAATATGATGTATTATAGGATTATTATTCGTAGCTAAAGACAACACGAGAACGTCGAGAGGGAAAGGAAAGACGAGAGTAGACGACAAGTATTTCAAATTTTTTATTTGTATTTCTATAATTCGAATCATCATAATTATTACATATTTACACTATTTTGTATAGTAAGATATCAAGGTAACTTGAAAATAATTAATTTATTTTGAAATGTTATGTTTGAGATTGATTATCGAATAGAGGACTAAATTGAATAGAATTAAAAATAGAGTAACTTGATGAAAATATGAAATTAACTTTGAATTAGGTTGAATCATGTTATGTTATATAATAAATTGATGAATTGGTTAATGAATTGAAAACGATGTAATGTGAAATTGAGCTAAATGATAAATTGAATAATTAGTTAGCCTATTAACTGTTCGGGTAGAGTTGGATATAGTTGACATGCCTTAGGATAAATTGAGTACGGGTTGCTTCGGCAACATGTCGATGAGTGCTGGGTACAACTTTTACTTCGGTTATACCGATGAGCGCTAGGCACAATTTAAATTGCTTTGAACTTTCCGATGCGGCATTGGATGCCGAATTGGTGTGTTGGTTGGATCTATGTATCTGTTCGAGTCTAAGTCATGTTTATAAGTGATATAATTTGTGAATTGATTTAATTTGCAAACTGGTTAACGAGCCTGAGAGCCGAGATGGTAAGGTATTTAGTATAATTGTGGTATATATATAATATACATATATTGATGCGCTTTGGGTTTTGGGTGGTGAATATGTTGCCTTGACCTTTTGACGCTGGCCACCCTTTGGGGACACTAGTGGATGATTGTTTAGTTTTGATAGGGGAGGGCTGGGTGCTGAATGTCTGTCACATTCTCTAGGAAGGGAACCAGTGTACTGATCACCTTGCTAATTTAGCTCAAGCGAAATCTATTGCTGGTGTTGGCGTGTACTTGTCCAATCCGCCTTTAAGTTTGTTGTCGCTCTTGCATGAGGATTCCAGGGAACATGATAGTGTGCATCTGTAGTTTTTTCCTTTTCTCTGTTATACCAAAAAAATGATAAATTTAGCTATTAATGTTTACATTTTTGTCAATTTGACCTTTTTTTTTTTGAGTTAAATTTGACCATCAATCTTTTAAAAATAGTTTAAATTTAACCATCAACCTTTCAAAAAGAGTCAAATTATATATTTTTTTCAAAAATATTGACTAAAGTATTAAATTTTTAAACATGACAATTCACATGTACTTCATACTATTTTTTTTTGATTTTTTATGATTTTTTTGAATATTTTAATAAATTTTAAATTATTTGTTGACAAAACATATAAGACAAATAGTACATTGTTAATATGAAGTACACATGAATACTACAGTGATGGAATCTCAAACATAACGACAACCACTAAGAAACACATTCAGTCCGACAACATCGGAAATTATATATATCAATATATCTTTATTTGTTTATTTATAAAAAAAATATGCAACTACTTTTAATTAGATTTATGAGTTTTTTTTTATAATGCAATTAACTTTTTATTTTATTCCATCTGTTTAATCAAACATTAAATAAGAGTAACTAAGAAAGTAACAAAATTTTGTCAAATAAGTTATCTGAATAAAAAAAAACACTTATGAAATAGTTTATTTATGTTACATTTGATTTCAAAAACTAAATTGAAAAGGACCTGAACAGGAAGAATTAAAATAAACAACTAAATTACATAAAAACCTAATGACATATAAAATCTAATAAAATTAAGTTAAATGGAAATGCAGTATTAAAATATTAAATGATATGCATATAAGCTAAAAGTGAGCCCAAATTAGGGCCATTAAACAAAGTCCAACATCTGATACGTCAAACCCTATTTGTCTATTTTGTTCATTTGTTTATTTTATTTACTTGACATTGAAATTGGAGTCCATGTCCATGAGAAAAAGGCTAATTAGCTTATAAAAAACAAGAAATGTTGATTCATTAATTTTTATGATTAAGTAAAATGAATTAAAGTTATTAAAAATAGAATAAATTTGTCAAAAATGCCACATTACTAAGCAAATGTAAGAAGAAATGATATTGAGATTACTCCTAAATTTCGAAATCTAAATGTTATCTAGATTTGATATCCAAATGTGAGAAACATTTCATTATTCCTTAAATCAACGCAACACTATAATTTTCAAATAATCTCGTATTGTCTAAGGCCAATGCCAAAATATCATTTTTTTGTGGAGTATAGCCGAGGGGGCCTCCCCTTTTTGAAAATTTTTAATATTCCTTTGAAATCTTTTGAAACTTTTTATTAGACCTTTAAAATTCTGAAAGTTTTCATTATACATTTTTTAAAATATTAATTAGGCCTCTTATATATATTAAATTTTTTTTATTGAACTCTTAAAATAAAAAATAATAATTAAGCTGTCCAAAATTTAGGGTGGGTTTGGATGGGTGGTGCGTTTACCTGCAGTTAGTGTAAAACCAGTTATGACAGCGAGATTAGATACTGTAACGATACTATAACATAAGGCAAAAAATAAATTAAATGCACCGTACTGTACCGTCCATCCAAACCCACCTTTAATTCCGCATTGAGTATAGTCTTCTGTCATGGAAATGAAATATAAAAAAGGGAAGTGAAGTTAGTGGGTTAAAAGGTGTAGGGGTTTAATGCAAAATGACAGAACAGGGTGGACTCCATCCTCAACTACAACATCAGACGAAAGCATGATTACTAGGTATTCAAATTATGAAGCTTCTTCCTTTAGTGGATGGAAGAAATGAATAAATGAATGTGCATTTGGCAATGTCTCCATCAAGGTCGGGTTCGTCCCATTCCATTCAACTATAAATCAACTTGCAATTGCATACCTTCACTCAACCCACTAATCTTTTATCATTATCCCATAATCATAATTTTGCTTTTATGTTTAAAATACCTCAATTCATTCCAATAATATATTTTCTCCTTTATATTTGTTAACTTTTGAAAAATATAAAAAAATAAACAATGTATCACTTTGAGATTGTATCACATTATCACATGAAAATTAAAATATATATATAAATTTTCAAGTGATGACATTAAATTTTTAAGTGATGACGTCGCACAATTTTAGAGTGTCACGTATAACTTTTTAATAACTGGACTGGTGGTTGAACTGGTCATACCAATGGTTCCCAATTCAATTGATTTTGATCGGTTCAACTATTAGACCAACGATAATTAAATAAATAACTAGAAATTCATGAAAATAAAAATAAAATATTGAATTGATTCAACATGTTCAACTACGAGTTTTTGTCACAGTTTTCAATTTTTACCGATTTCAATTAGTTTCTTATTCCATTCGTTCAACTCTTTTGTTTGAAGAAGACCAGTCACATAAGTGAACCTAATTGCTAAGTTTAGGGATAAAAAAATTATATTATCCCTAAAATTTAAATATAAAAATAAATATATATTTTCAATAATAATTGAAGGTTAAAATATGCCACTAGTCTTTATACTTTTACTTTTAGGAATTTAGTCTTACTTTTCAGGTTGCAAAATTTAGGTCAAACTATTAATATTATTAAAATTATTTTATTAAATTTAGGTTCATTATAACCTTTTTTTAGTTATATGACTACCAAGCGAGTATTTTTTATTTTAAAATGTCATATTAAAAAATTTAACAAAAAATAATAGTGTTAAAAATTAGACTTGAAATTTGAAATATGAAAAGTAGATAAACAAAATTCCTGAAAATAAAAGTAAAGAGACAAATTTTTAATTTTGTGGAAGATACAGGAAATTATGACATATTTTAACCTAATTGACATGATTGAATCAAATTAACCAAGCTCAAGAATGAGTTCAAATTTATTAGGGATTGATTATTAATTAAAATTATTTTGGGTAAATTATAAAAATAGTCACTAAATTATGCTTTTAGTTCTATTTTGGTCACCGAACTATTAATTTTTTTAATTTAATCACTCGACTTTTCGAAATCAAATATTTTAGTGACTCTTCCATTAGTTGCCATTAGATGAGCGACGTATTTTTTCCTTTTTCTCTAAAACCGACATATTCCAATAAATATGCTACAAATCAACCTAACCACTCAATTAATTTTTAAAATCGACAATTTTTTCCCTAATTTAGCCCTTATTCACTTCGTCAAGATTATAATAAAGTTAAATATGCCTTGTCGACATTCTTTGCTTTTTATTATTATTTATTTATGATAGCGAATTCTAACGTATAAAGAATAAGATATCGAATTCTAACGTATAAAGAAGAAGCCCTATCCCCTACGACATAATTTTCAATACATTTATATTGGTTGTTCGGAAGTTCATTACTTTGAAAACAACCTTTTGGAATTCAATTCATCAATGCACCATTCCATTCCCATGCTATTATCTGAGTACACCAATACTGTTTTTAAAATTCGTATTTTTTTTCTAATTTGATATCCATGTTATTTTTTGGTCCGATTTGGTATTTATATTTGACAAAAGTTATATTTTTTCATATTCAAAGGTAATGGTGTTAACTTTATAATGTTTAATTTGGGTTTTAGGGCAGATTTGATGAAAGTTAGTTGCTAACATTATTAGGTCTGAATTTTTCATGATTTTGTTAATAGAATAAATTCAGTTTTAATTGTGAATTTGTTTAATTTTGTGTTTATTTTGTCAAATAGAATCCGATGACTGTGATATAATTCAAGTTTTAAGGTTGATTTGATGAAAGTTAATTGCTGATATTATTAGCTAATTATGAATTTTTATTAAATCAACTTTAAAACTCAAATTAAATACTGAAAAGTTAACATTATTACCTTCAAGTATCAAAATGTGCAACTCTTGCCAAAGACATAGTAACAAAACTAGGGGGGCTGATAGGGTAAAATGAATTTTTTTTTCATATGGCCCCTTTAAAATTTTTAAAATTTTAAATTAGCAAACAATTTTAAATTAGTAAAGGTAAAATTGCGCTTTGCTCCCTAAAAATATAAAAATTTGATTTAGTCCTTTAAAAATTATAAAGATATAGTTTATTAAAATGGTGAAATTGCATATTTTCTATCGTAAAAATTACAATTTAATTTCGCTCCCCTAAAATAAATTTTTTGGTTTTGCCCCTGCAAATACATGTACCACATTGTAAAGGTGCTCATGGGCCGGGCCTATAAAAAATTTCGGCCCGGCCCGAAAATGGGCCTAAAATTTTGCCCATGCTTGACCTGGGAAAAAAATCATAAGCCTGGGCCCGGCCCGGCCCAGCCTATTTTTTTAAATAAATACCAAAAATTTATTTTAAAAATTTAAAAAAGTATTTTAAAATTAAAAAAATATAAAAAGTATTTTAAAAATATTTTAAAATTAAAAAATAATAAAAAAAGTATTTTAAAAGTATTTTAAAATTAAAAAAATTTAAAAAATAAATATATTTATTATATCAGGCCGGGCCGGGCCAAAAAAGTGGTGCCTGAGGCCCAACGGGCCTCGTTTTTTTACCCAAGCCCATATTTCGGGCCCATATTTTTACCCAAACCCTCCCATATTTCGGGTGGGCCGTCGGGTCAGGCCGGGCCGCCCGGCCCATGAGCACCTCTACCACATTGGACCAAAAAATAACACACGTTTCGCATTAGAAAAAAGTGTCAAACTCAAGTATCAAATTATATATTAAGCCTTCTTCTTTTTTCAAATCCGAGTATCTAACGGTGGTTAATCTCTTCACTCCAACATTAGTTTTTTTAAGGCTTAATGACAAATTTGACCACTAACATTTGCACGTTTTATCGAAATGACCCTAATTGTATTTTTGAGCCTTTTTTGGCCATCAACCTTTATTCTTTTTTTCAATTTACTTTTTCTAGCAGATTTAATGAAAGTACCATTAAAAAAGTTAACAAGGATTATGTGGAATATTTTTAATGAGATGAAATTTATTACTTGGATAACTCAATAAGATAATTACACGTGAAAAATAATAAAATAAATAAATAATAAATTAAATTAAAAAATTCTTAATTTAAAGAAAATAAACGTAATTATCTAAAAGAAATTAACTCGGTAGAAAAACTTATCAGTAAACTAACGTTTGAAATAGACCTGTCCATCGGCCGGGTTCTGGCCGGGCTTGAAAATTTTTTTGGCCCGCTTCCTAGGCCCGGGCCTGGCCCGAAATATGGGCCTAAAAATTTTCCCAGGCCCGGCCTGGGAAAAATATCATGAGCCCGAGCCCGGCTCGACCCAACCCATTTTTAAAATAAACATTAAAAAATTATTTTAAAAATAAAAAAATAAAAAAATTATTTTAAAAGTATTTTAAAATTAAAAAATAAAAATAAAAAAATATATTTATTATATTCGGGTCGGGTCGGGCCGGGCTCGGGCCAAAAAAGTGGTGCCCGAGGCCCGGCCCGTTTTTTTGCCCAAGCCCATATTTCGGGCCTATATTTTTACCCGAACCCTCCCATATTTCGGGCGGGCCGTCGGGTCGGGCCGGGCCACCCGACCCATGGACAGGTCTAGTTTGAAACTTTTTGAAAGAAAAGAAAAATTGAAACATTAAATTTATTCATTAAATCTATTAGAAAAAGCAGATTGGAAAAAAGAACAAAAATTGATGGCAAAAAAGGCTCAAAAATACAACTAGGACCATTTTGACAAAACATGCAAACGTTATCATTAAGCCTTTTTTTAATTACAATTATATTACCCTTTTAATTAGAATAAAGGCTAATATGCTAAAAAAGCCCTTAAACTACTACACATTGTTTAAACAAACTTTTAAACTATTTTTTGTAGTTAAATAAGTCCCTATCCTATGATTTTTACGTATGGTTTTAATATTAAAGTAAAATTACTTTGTATTTCAAATTATTATTTTAATTTCTTGTTGATACAATAGAAATTATATGCACCTTTAACATCAAAATAAATTTTAATAGAGTTTTTCACATTAACCTAAAACAAATCTTTACAAGTATTAAATTAAATATTTAATTCAAGAATCGACTAAAACTAATTAATTATAACCCAAACACCTACACCTTTGCATAGAATATGTGGCTTTCGATGCCACAAGTTTGAGAAATCAATGGGTATATAGAGAGAGAGACCGTGGATTTTTGTCTCTATTCCAAGTCAGATTCAAGGATATTCTTTTTAAAGAAAAAGACACTTCTTTTCCAAAAAAATATTATTAAAGGTTAATTATATGAAATGTTTTTTCTAAGTAATTCCCGATATTTTAAATTAGTCTCAACTCTAAAAATATAAATATGGTATCAATTAAGTTTTTTCATTAACCTGGTTCTGAATTTAAGTCTTGTATGTAAATATAGATTTAACATGAAGATTATACTGTAAATATGTTTATAGGGATTATATGAATAACTTGGATTTATCGTGTTAAAAATGTAAAAGTGTCATTATATTGCGGGTTTGTTACTTGATCAATGTATTTGAAATGTACTCCACGTTAGATTTAAGTTGAAATTTAATATTTAAGCTAACAATGAAGTTGATGAAATACAATTACCTTGAAGATTCAATTATAACATTTGAAAGTTTAGGATGAATTTAAAAATTGAGTTGTAGTTTAGGAATTTATTGGGGTAATTAACCCATTAATTAATAAAAAATGTTTGATTCAGACCCCATAGCTAAGTCTAAGAAAGGTAGCAAAAAGTCGCCTAACATGACAAGTCCATTGAAATGCTAGTCACGTGCAAAGGGAGGTATTGGTAAAGTTTAGTTCACTTAAATTTATTATAAAATTTATGTATTATCATGTCCACTTATCAATTCTTTTGTACCAACCACACACATGAATATGGATCTACTTTTATCTTGTCCAGACATCACCAAACTCCAACTGTACTGCATGCTTTCAACTTTATATGAGAATTACATCTTCAATACTTATTTTGTTAAATTTATATTTATTATAATATTATTCTTAATAGTCACACTAATAAATTTAATGAAAATAATTAACAGTATTAACAATTGAATTTTGATTTAAACTTTAAAATTTGAAAAATAGAGAGATTAAATTACTGAAAATAAAAATATATGTACTAAATTCTAAATTTGTAAAAAGTTTAAGGATTGATGCCACATTTTAACCTTTATTTAATTGAAATTTGATTTTGTTTAGATAACTCTAAGATGAGAACTTAGGAGGGTTGGCTCTGATTAACCCCACAGGAGCCATGAAAGCCATGACTAGGGCCTGGCTCAACCCCTATTTCATTATTTTCATCAATTGATTCAGTGTTATAAATCCAATCACTACACCAAAATAGGCTTTTAGCGGCGCTAACTTTAGCGGCGCTTTTCCCACAAACGCCGCTATAGATCAGAACCTTTAGCGACACTTTTCCCACAAACGCCGCTATAGATCAGGACCTTTAGCGGCACTTTTACACAAACGCCGCTATAGATCAAGACCTTTAGCGGCGCTTTTTTTATAAACGCCGCTATAGATCATGACTTTTAGCGACGTTTTTTTCGCAAACGCCGCTAAAAGTGCCATTCCGCTAAACATTTTTATTAAATAAATTTTTGTAATAACAAATGGAAAGGTCAAATTTTATTTTGAATGTATTACTTTTCATTAACAATAAAAGTAAAAGAAATTATAGTAATAAATTTCAACATTCACCTATAATAAATAAATAAATTAACATAAACAATTAAATTTCCTAACAAAAAATAAATAAATAAATTTCATTATATGGGAAAAGAACATATATTCCTTTCAGTATTATATAACAAAAATTAGTACTACTACAAATACGGTTATTATACATACGCTTCCGTTTTCTTGCAGCGTTGAATTGATTGAACTCTACGAGTATCTACTACTGACAGCTGACAAAATTTTGGCTACATATTTAATTTTTCAATGTTCTCCTTATTTCCAGTCTAATGGTAAAAACAACAGCACCTTAATTTCCGTAGTGGTGAAACAACAAAAGAAAACTTTACTTATCACTCTATGTTTGACCAAAGAAAAATACCACCATGGCTTCTTGCAAATCCTCAGTAGCATCTGCCCTCTTTGAGTAACTACATAACAAATTTAGTATAAAAATTATGAAAAATCAACATTCTACTCATCAAGCTCCGGTCATATTGAAGGAAACGATCAAAAAAACAATTTGAATAATTTGCAATAAAGTACCGCTTAGCAAGCTCTTGTTTTTTCAAATCTAGAGGCTGCCCATCAAAAACATAGCTGAAAGAAAATACCACAAGCATTAGCAAATAAAAGGCCTTTGGGATGTGGTACCGTATAGACAGCATAAGGCAGAAAATATCTGTGTTAGGATTCTAATTTCCTCTGACACACGTAAGCAGTCAACTATGCTTTAGTTTTTTCACAAATTCAAAACCAGAAAGATTTTCTGCCTTCCTCTGGCCATAGCCGTTGCCTCTTTTGCTCATCTACAATGGTCAATATTTTCTAACATATAACATCTTAAATAAAATAAGAACAGAGCAAAGAATTTTCTTTTCACAAAAAAGATAACTAGTTGTTAGCTTGGCTACACTAGATGAAGTTCAAATCACTAAAAATAAAACCACTCCTAATAGCTCACAATATCAATCTTATCATCATAAACTAATTGTTAGCTTGTCATCATCAACTAATCTTCCTTTTTTTTTTACTAAAAAGAATCATTTGTAATTTTTGTATTTCATAAGAATTGCTCTAACCAGTCAAAGAAATCCCTACATATCAACTCATTAACATGATTCTAATTATTTTTGTGCTGGGGAGGGGCATTTTCTGATTTATATAATAGAGTTTTTAGACTTTATAAATAGGGTTAAAATAACGAATATGAAGTAAATTGTGAAACTTTAAAAACCGAGGGGTCATAAAGCAAACTATATGGGGGATTTTAAATTCACTTAACAACATTAAGAAAAATAAGTCTGGTTTAAAGTAATGGAAAAAAATCATAAACTAATTTGATTTGGTAATGTCCTTGTCCTACTTCGAGTGCCCACTGCCCATAACTATGAGCTATTTAAGAATTTTCATGTTCATGTTGAGCCACAGTTATATAAGCTTTTAAACATTTCTCCATATCATTCCCTTTCGCAGTTAAGATTACAAGCACAAACTCTTAAGGCACGCATTAAATTAAAAAGCATATACTTATTTTCAAGTATCTAGATGTTAGGATAGAAAGTCACCAACCAAGCAACCACAATGAACAACTTATTTCATCATTACATCAAGTTTCATCCATGATAAACTTCTTCGCCAAAAATAAAAACATGAAAAAAACTTCTTACAGATCCAGTAGAAAAAGGGAAATGAGAACATTAAAAATCCCTGACTGAGATTTTATAAGAATTTAGATTATGAAAAATATATATTAAAAGTAAGCATAACCATGATATACTTTGAAGAAAACTTTTTCATCATAAATAGTCATGAAAGTATAATGCTTAAGAACTTTATGATGCAAAACTTTTTACAACCCCCAAGCAAAACAAGCACTAGATGCCCCAATTTCCTACTATTGCAAATTATTACTAGAATGTCTAATACTTCAAGAAGATGATTAGTTGAATTGATATATAACTGTAAACTAAACTAAAAGATTAGGGAGTTACCATGAGTAACATGATCTTTGGTTTGGCTAGATAGTAGTGATGATACCAAGACAGCAAATCTTCTTTCCTAACACACGGTAAGAGTTAAAAGATATACTAGTTATATGTTTTCAAGCATACATAATTAAACATCCATTAAATAGAAAGGAATCAGTAAATAAGAATCTAAAACAAATGTCTTTAGGATGCAAAGAATCTTCAACAACATTGCTTCAAGAATCAAGAATGACGAAATCATAGTTTTGGAAGCCAGACCCCAGTAGTGGAGCTTGAAGCAAGGGTCGAGGCTAATAAGGCAAAATCAATCTCCATCCACCCATCATATTCACTGTCAATAATCAAATATATAGTAGACTAGCTGGTGCTGCAAAGTGGGAATATTGAGCTCAAAATATATAGGATGCCAATGCAAGCAGGCCAACCAGATAACTATAGGATCAAAAATGAAATTCAATGATTCAATTTTAAGTAAAATGATTAAGGCAAATTTCAATGATTCAATAAATTAAATTGAACTCCATTTGTATAAACTACATCAGCTGCTATTTCAGATTTATTAACGATAACTTTCCTAAATCCAATACTTGAAACTTGATGTTGTTGTATTGTATGGTTCATCAAAAATAATATTACCAAGCTGCAAATTCAGTAACATATAGAAACCTATAAGGCATCATGACTTACCCGTATATATGTAACTGTCTGCAGCAAGTTGCCTTCATTGATGCTGCTAAAGGCTTCCAAGAGCTGCTTAACAATTGGGGCTGCTTCTGTAAGTTTCACTACAATTTCCTGAGAGTAAAGATTTTTTAGTCATACATTTATTCAAAGCTGAAACCTGAAAGCAAAAGGCTCTAACCCTGTTTTCCAGTCGAGCTTTTTGATCGGTGATTCTCTTGTTCGTCTTTTGGTTGCCGGTTGGAAAATGGTTTGGTTGACCTCTTTTCTTCAGTTGCTTAGAAGATTCTTCAGACATGCTTTGGATGGAATGCAGTCGAAGTAGATGCTGCAAAAGTGAGGATATATAAATCACCTTCAAGTTTGTTTGGGAATTTTATGTCATCATAACTAGGGAAGAAGCATAAATCCTCCTTAAATAATCAAGAAGAGGGTTTAGCCTTTAGCTGAATAAGGAACACACAAGGATACACCAAGAAGCTTTAGGACTACACTTTATCCTTTAGCTTGAGCTGCTAGGAATCACAAAATGTAAATATCTATACATAGAGAACACTGCTACACATAACATCTAAAACGACTATACTGTAACAATATATTTATTTATTTATTCTTGCGCGAGAGAAGGAAAAGATTAAAAAAGCTTAAAGCTTGAGGACCTTTGACGAGAACCGCGGGACTGAAAATAATTTTTCCTGTTTACTGCCTGCCTACCTACAACCACCGTGAAGCGCGAGAGTTAATCCCAATAAATCAACCCAACATAAATGGTTCCATAATACTGAAAATTTTGTAACTGAATTACATGCCAAAAATACTCGCCTTCACAAGCCATGAGGGCAACTTAACTGCTTGTGCTTTCCCGACTCTTCTTCTTCCTTGATGCAAAGCTGCTCGGTCCGATTTCTATTTGGGGGATTTCAGCTAAGAAAAACAAACTCTTATTTGGGGATTTAGGACGACCGACAGAGATGAGAAGAAAAGGGAGTAATGAGCGGGTAACCAAAAATCATTTTTTGGGAGTGAGCGGGATTTTACCTTTTATTTCCTTCCACATTTGCGGCGTTTTAAGAAAAAAACGCCACTAAGAAATTTATCAAAACGACACTGTATTGAAAAATTACAATACATGTTTGCGGCGTTTTTTATCAAAACGCCGGCAATGTCTACTTTTTCTGGCGTTTTTCTTGAAAACGCCACTAAAAAATTTAAATTCTTCTATTGAAAAGTTGGGAAATTTTAATACATAGTAATGGCATTTTTTGTTGAAAACACCGCTAAAGCTCACATATTTTTTATATTCAATTATTGTATCTTTTATATAAATTTTACATAAAGAATTATTAAAATTTTAAGTAATATTTACAATAATTAGATAATATTATAAATTTTAGTTTTTTATTTCATTTTTATTTTTGTATTTTTTTCTTATAATTTGGTCCTATCCAAATTAAATAATTACCTATATATCCATATCAAATATATCAAATGGTTTAAATTAAATATTTTTAAATATAAAAAAATTAATTAATTGTATAAAATTGTATCATTTAACAAATCTCAAATAAACCTTAAACCCTAAATTAACCATTCAATATATATAAAGTCTATCTATTATATATCTCTTAAATAATATAAACTATACTCATAATTTCTATATATTAAATTTATTATTATCTCTTTTACAATTATATAATAACATATTTAATATAAATTAAAAAAACTAATTAATCTAAACTTTAAACCTTAATTCGACCCTTGAAACCCTAAATCCCTAACTCTTAACCCCTAACCCCTAACTCTTAATCCCTAAACCTTAAATCCTAACACTTAAACTATAATCCCTAAATCCATATATAATCCCCAAACCTTAAAATAGTAACTCCTAAACTTGCCTTAAATCTTAAATTAACCATATACCGTAAACCATATCAACCCTAAACTATAATAATAATTAATTAATTATTTTAAAATTAATACTATCTTATCTTTTTCAATTATATATGAAATTATTTAATATATAAATTAAAAAAATATTTAAAAATAAATTAAAAAATAATTAATCTAAACCCAAAACCCTAACTTGACCCATGAACTCATAAACCCTAAGTCCCTAACTTTTAACCCCCAAACCCCTAACCACTAACCCCTAAACCTTAAATCTCAACCCTTAAACCATAATCCCTAATCCATAATCCTTAAATCCATACTCCATAAACCTTAAAACAGTAACTCCTAAACCGGCCTTAAATCTTAAATTAATCATATACCTAAAAAACTTTAAAATTATTTTAAATAATGGTATTTTAATTGTTCCATGTGTTCTATTTTCAAATTATTTCTACGTGTTATTATTTTTTCTGAATATTTTAAATATTCAATTAGAAATAAATTGAAATTTATTTAATTAATATAAATAAACCAAGTAAGATAAAATGTTTTTAGCGGCGCTTTATCAAAAACGCCGCTAAAGCCCCTACCATTAGCGGCGCTTTTCCAAAAACGCCGCTAAAGACCCAGGCATTAGCGGCGCTTTTTGAAAAACGCCGCTAAAGCCACGAAATGTTAGAAAACGACACCGTTGGGCTAAGGTTTTTTGCGGCATTTTTTTGAAAAACGCCGCTAATGCTCATTTTTAGCGGCATTTTTTTAAAAACGCCACTAATGCTCAATCTTTAGTGGCGATTTCCAGAAAGCGCCGCTAATGCTTGATTTTTACCGGCGTTTTTTATCCAAACGCCGCTAAAAGTGCCGCTAAAAGCCTGTTTTGGTGTAGTGAATTTATGTATGCTAACATTACGGTTTCGCCTTTGATTTTTTGTTGTACTATACGTTGATAATAATAATAAAAATAATTGTAAAAAAATAAAAAAGAAAAATAAGAACACGTAAATTTTACGTGAAAAACTTTTATCAGAAAAAATCACGGGTAAAGGAGGAAAAATTTACTAATATTGAAAAATAATAATATAAGAGATTTTTGACTACACACGTTTTTAAGGAATAAGCCGCATATCCTCCTATTTTTTTTATTTTATTTTTTTAACAAGTGAGTTACACTTCAAACTTTTCAAATCGAATTACACAACTCTAACCATTCTAGAGTGCGGCTCCTATGTGAGCTATTGAAATTGTGAGGTGGGGGTTCGACGAAGGATTTAGCAGATTGCATATTAGCTCCCGAAGCTCTTCAATTTTTGTATATTTGTGTCTTTTCATATAGAGCTGAAAAGTCTTTCTAGTTGGTCACTAGTTAATGCATATTTAGGTGATGGTGGGCTACACCTACGTTAAATGACAAGATAGTCCATTCATCCATCAAACCCTTGGTTTACATTACCTCTTGCTAGGGGAAATGCGGATGAAAATAGAGATGAGGGTTCAACTGGAGGGTGGACTTATTAGATTGACTATAAGATTTGATCTAACTGGGTTATAAATGGCAAATGACAATTATCTATCAAAGTGGTTGAGTGACATATCCTTGATCTTAGGCGAGATATGACAAAAATAACCTCTTTGTATGGTGTGATTGACAACCATCTATCAAAGTGGTTGAGTGACATATCCTCGATCCTAGGTGAGATTTGGCAAAAATAACCTCTTCATGAAGTGCGGAGGAGGTGTCTCTTGCAAAGCATACACAATAAACAAAATTAAAAGTGACTTTGTCAAGCTAGGTTTTAGATGTAAATTAATGGTTATAACAAAAACTTTCCTTGAGGAAATTTCAAGTTAGGATGAATAAATCAACTCTTCAACAACTCCTATTCATGCATCTATATACATTTTTATTAACTTAAAATATTTAATAAAGTGATGTCACAAGTTGACAAGATATTAACTTAATTAGAAAATAACTTAAAAACTTTAAAAAAATATTAAATATTATTACAATAGTATTTTTACTTTAAATATTTTTATATAAAATCTTTAAATAAATAAACTAAAAATCACTCCTTAGAATAAATGTCACTGACAAGTCCAAAATGTCACTATTAAGCTTGTTAACAATAAATAAACAGTCTGACTTGCCAATAATATGGTTAAATCCCAACTTGCACGCCTTCTTGCGAGAGTCAATAATTGCCAAAGCCTCGGTGGAAGGGGCATCGAAGGTGCCCACATACTCAGCATGGACAAACCCTTCTAGTCTCGAACGATCGCTCCAACCGCTACGCGTCTCTCATCACTAATCTAAGTTGTATTGACATTAGGCTTAGCTCTCCGTCACAAGAGGGGATCCCAATAAGCAATTCTTAACCTCCTATGGAGCAAAGGTACAAACATGAGATTCTAGACTCAGAAATCCCAAAGAATAGTCTTAGCCCAAATCATAACATCTTGAGGAGACAAGGTTCAGCCCTTGAATATTGCCCGAATTTCTTGCTTCTCAAAGCAGCCACAAGATCACAAGGAGGCTCGTAAAGGCTTTTTTATCTAGCTTCCTCATCGAATGTTTCAACCAATCAATACCCCTGTCAAGCTGCTCCTTTTTTATATCAGAAAAGGGACATATTAAACCATTGTAATGATCCACTTGATAGTCATATAAAAAAAATTAGCATTGTAATGATCTAAGATTTAGTAAAAGAATTTTAACGATGCTAATAATTAAACTTGCATTTTTAAAATCTTAAAAGTAGAGTGATTAAATTCTTAAAATAAAAATAAAAATGTTATATTCTAAATATACAAAAAATAAAAGGACTTGAAACCTATTTTGATCAATATATTTATAAATTAAAAATTCTATAAGAAAACAACATTAGTCAACCAGACGATGATACATCAGAATTTTTTTAAATAAATAAACTTAATTAATTTCATTTTAGGTGATGTGTTATTGAATTATTTTTCGGTTCGTGATAATGCATAAAATTATGCACAATCGAAAAAGAAGTATCATGAAAGTTTTTATACTAAAAATAAGTAAATTAATTCCTATATATTAAATAAAAAAATAAATTGATCCCTCTATTAAAATTTCATCCATTTACAATAAAAAGCAGTTAAGTATCTTTCCCCGAACCATTATTTCTGGATTTGGTAAATATTGTTGTGTTGTTTTCTCAATTATTTCTCACCAAAATCGTATCTATGAAAACATTTTAACACAAGTAGACAGGCAACTATCTAAATATGCTCAATGGTGTCCCCCTTCTATCTTTATCTCTATATCTTTTTCGTCTTTGGCCACACATCCCTGTACATTGGGATCAAATATAAAAGCAAAGCCAACCCTACTTCAATGGAAAGAAGTACCTCTATATCTTGTACTTTTCTTCATAATCTTTGAGTTTTGTTCCAAAAATGAGAAAAACACACTATGAATATAAATTACGAAATTTGGAAAGAGGCCCCCCACAACAATTATAATTTTATAATTTTATAATGATAAATTTAGTTCTTAACAATTTTTTTTATCAAATTAGTAATTAAATTTGACCATTATCCTTTTAAAAAGAGAAATTATTTTTCTTTAATAGAAATGTTGACTGCAACGTTAATTTTTTAGCGATGTTGTCGTGGTAGGCCACGTGCACTTTATGCTAATGTGACATTGTTTGTCTTATATGCCACATCAACAAATAAATTACAAATTTTAAAAAAAATCAAACAAATTATAAAAAGTTCGTAAAAATTTTAAAAAAGTATGTAGTACATGCAAATTGCTATGTGGGTTGTTATGTTTAAAACTTTAACATTTTATCTAGTATTTCTGTTAAAAAAAATCAATTTGATTTTTTTTCAAAAGGTTGATGGTTAAATTGAACTCTTTTAAAAAAGTTAAGAAACAAATTTAAGTGAAAAAAAAATAATGACCAAATTGATAAAAGATGTAAATGTGAAAGACTAAATTTGACATTATACCTTTTACAATAAACTCAATAAACTCAATAAACTAACTCATCCTCACATGATGTACACAAGTAGAACTTGAACTTGTGGAGTGTGCCTCGCAATTTTTGGCCGAAATAGAGTTGACGTCCTGACGAGGAAGAAGCGTTGTCCTAATGAGACGACCATCGACGTCACTACGAGAAGATTCGACATGTCATGATGTAGCGATGTGTTCACAAGGCTTCTCGATTTTCTTCTTCCGATTAAATTTTGATTTCTTTCCCTACTTAAACTTTGATTATTTTGGGGATGTTTTAGTCAAATTTGTACATGAAATTTAGCCTCTAAATAGGCAATTTTCTACCATTGAAAGATTTAACCCACAACACATTTATGTAATAGCTTTTTCAAGTTTTTAGGGAATTTTGTGTTTAAGTTTTGTGAGTTCTTATTTTTAGGTTTTGGGATTTAGTTTTTATCTCCATATCATTTACTCTTCGTTTTTGTCGATTTAGGGTCTGTTTGATTGACGAAATTGATTTTCCGGAAAATCATTTCCAACTTTTCCAGCGTTTGATTGGCGGAAAATATTTTCCATTTGGAAAATGAACTCCAAAATAAGGGGAAATGGGTTACATTTTAGGGAAAATGTCTTACCCTTTCAATTTCCGTAAGACATTTTCCGTGCTCTCCTCTCTATCACCTCCTTCATTCCTTCCTTCATTTCCGGTAGAAAATTGCTTCTGTTTATCGATTTTCCAATAACTTGTTTTTTTAATTATTCAATACTTGTTTTTTTAACACAATTACAAATAATTTATTTGATATTAGTTTTTTTCAATTTATAACGATTAATATTGTAGCTTAATAATTGAGTATTATTATAAATAAATCAATGCAATATATGTAAAAATAATTTAAAATATAAAAATTTATTAATATATATTAATATATGTAAAAACAACTTTTCCGAAAAATATTTTTAAAAAATCTGCCAAGCAGCAGAAAATATTTTACACAGATTCAATCAAACACCAGAAAATATTTTCCAGTAAATCATTTTACAGAAAAGTAAAACATTTTTCAGAAATCATTTTACGGAAAATATTTTACTGGCAATCAAACAGACCATTAGTTTAATTATCTTTACTTGTGATTTTTTAACCTCTTCGGAGGAATTTTTCCACTTAAATATTTGTGTGTTTGATTTATCTACTTTTATCTTTTATATTTTTTTGTTTATACGAGTCGGTCTCTAACAAAACTAGAGGTAGACAATAATATGATAGCCAAGGGAGGCCTTTGCCCTCTCAGGATTTTTACCAGATTCATTTCTCCTTTAAAATTTTTTAATTTTTTTAATTAAGTCTCTAAATTTTTAAAAATTCTCTTTATACTTTTATATGCATTGAAAATTTTAATAAATTTCTTTATAAATTTTAAAAATTTCTCAGTAATTTTATAAAATTTTTAAAAGAATTCTAATAAACCCTCTCAAAATTCATCCTGATAGACATAAATCTGATTGGCACAGCATATGGGTATTTGATGTAATAGTTTATTCTGACACAATCCTGTTTTTCTTTCAAGTTATTAAGAAAGAAAGTTGGCTTATTTACGTTTCATTTATTTCCCATTAAAATCAAATTTTTTAAATTTAAAACAGTGTTTTCTTTGGTTTCACAACAATTAAAAGAAATAAAAAGTTGCGTGCCTTTGTTGACTATGATTGTTGGACCATTTTTTTTCTGTCAATTTGCGTTTATATAATCTATTTTTCCAATTAAGATTTTATTATCTCTTTCCATTATATTGGTATTATTGTTAATTCGAGTGCGTTGAAATGCATTATTTTTTTATTTATGGGTTGAAAAAAGACTATAAATAATTCTAAATCTTGTATAAAAAACAGATATAATCAAAATCTGTAATTAAATTATTCAAAAAAATATACTTTTTCTGCAAGACACGTTTTCTATTTCTCTCTAAAAATCGACTTATTTTTTAAATATCACAAAGAATACCTAAAGCCTTAATTATTTTCTGAAAACCCCTAATTTACCCTCAATTTATAAGTCGAGTGAAATATGTATCAGAGTTGTATGAAAATTTTAAAACATTATTTTAATACGATACATAATAGACCCTATATTATTTGTTTCTTAGTGTTAGAATATTTTATTTAAAGTAAATGATGTATATAATAATTTATCATGATAAAGAAACAAAATATTTAAAAGAATATTTTAATTAAAGTGATTAATTTGGATGTTAAATTTTTTTTTAATATTAATCTTGTTATAAATTTGTATCATATTTATTTTTTTATATAATGTCTAAAATTATTTATAGCGGATAATTTACATGTATGTTTAATAATCCACACTTTCACTCGAAGATTTAAATCTACCCGACCTACTAGAAAAAGAGTTATGATAATCAAATAATTTTAAAAATTTTACTTTTTATAACTAGATTAATCTTATTAAAATAATTTGTTAAACCCCCCCCCCCCCAAAATACAAATGCGTGGCAATAATTCTAGCATATAAGTAAACACAGATCTTCAAAAACAGTATCTCCTTTCTGAACACAAAATAGTAAACTAATTGCATCTATTCTTAGCCTGAAGTTTTGAGTATATCTGCAAATAATCCTCGCAAGTTCCTTTCCGTACCCATTTTTCCTCTTCCTTTCAACCTTCATAGCTACCTCTAAACCCCATTCCTTTGACTTCATAGCTATTGAAGTTTTCATCTTTGGTTTCTGTTTCAGACAAAATAATATGTTTGTATTGAGCTCTGGGTTGTTTCTGGTATAGGAAACAGCAGCAGTGAGACCAAAACCCATCTAGATTTTGCTGTTTAGGGGTAAAATAATCATGAACTTCAACTCTACCACATGTTTTTTCTTGATGCTTTGGTTGGAATATTCCACAACCTTCTAGAGTTTTCATTACAGTGAGTGTTTGTGAAATAAAGAGTCGCCACTCACCATTGTCCAGTATAGTTGGAATCTATTTGCATCTGATCTAATTGTTGGTGGACACACACACACACACACACATACATGTAGCTTTTAGCTTTGAAATGTCTACTGGAGTTCAACATCAAGAGAGAGTACCAATGAACCTGAAGAAACAACTTGCTCTTGCTGTGAGGAACATTCAATGGAGTTATGCAATTTTCTGGTCCATATCAACTAGACAACCAGGGTACAAGATTCTCCATTTTTGTTTGTCTTTTTTCTGGCTATTATTGTTTGTTAACTTAAAACACTTTTCAGGGTGTTAGAATGGGGAGAAGGTTATTACAATGGAGATATAAAGACAAGGAAAACAGTTCAATCTGTAGAACTCAACACTGACCAATTGAGTTTACAGAGAAGTGAGCAACTGAGACAGCTTTATGAGTCTCTTTCAGCTGGTGAAAGCAGTCCTCAAGCTAAACGACCTTCAGCAGCATTATCTCCTGAAGATCTTACTGATACTGAATGGTATTACTTGGTTTGTATGTCATTTGTATTCAACATTGGCCAAGGGTAATCTTTCTTACATGTTCTTTGTTCTTAAAAGAAAAAAAAACAAAAATCAATGTTTCTGGTTGTTAATTATTCATCTAATTTGTTGTTAGATTACCTGGAAGAACATTGTCTAGTGGTCAACCTGTTTGGCTTTGTAATGCTCATTGTGCTGACAGTAAAGTGTTTGGTCGTTCACTACTAGCTAAGGTATGTCCCTTTATGCTTTTGGCTAAAGTTCAAGCTAAGTTCATATGGTCTCAGAAATGACAATTTGGTTTTTGTTTTCATGGCTCAAAATTCCGGCAACCGACTCTCGCAGAGTGCATCGATTCAGGTAAACCTTGGAAGGGCTTTAGTATTATTACATATATGTCGATGTTTCTTACTGAAATCCTTGTACTTGTTTCAATTTCAGACTGCAGTATGCTTTCCGTTTTCAGGAGGTGTGGTTGAGCTCGGTGTGACTGATTTGGTAACTTTTTGGTTTTCGCTGTTGTTTTTGGTTTGAGGAAATTTGCTTTCGGTTTACTTAATGCTGTTATATTGATTGCTTTTTGTGTAGGTATTTGAAGATTTGAGCCTCATTCAGCGCGTTAAAACTTTGCTCTTGGATGATCCACAGCCGATTGTTTCTAAGAGATCGATTCAAGTCGATGGGATGAACAACGATCTTGCTTGTCCAGCTCTTGATCCTTTGATCCTTGCCACCAAATTGAGTCCAATATTAGGCTGTGAACAACTAGAAACGGTTTCTCCTGATGATAGTCCGGACGGCTTGGAGCCTAAGCAATCAAGAGAAGATTCATTATTGATTGAAGGGATAAATGGTGGAGCTTCTCAAGTACAAAGTTGGCAATTCATGGATGAAGAGTTCAGCAATTGTGTTCACCATTCCTTGAATTCAAGTGACTGCATATCTCAAACCATTGCGGATCATCGAAAGGTCGTTCCTCTTTGCCGGGGAGAAAATGATAATGGTTTGCAAGATGTTGAAGAGTGCAATCAGACTAAACTAACATCTTTTGATCGTCAAAACGATGATCGGCACTTCCATGAAGTTCTCTCGGCCTTATTCAAGAGCTCACACCCGTTGATTTTAGGACCACAGTTTCGAAACTCTAACAAGGAATCGAGCTTTATCAGATGGCAGAAAAATGGCTTGGTGAAGCCTCAAAAAGAAAGAGATGAAACCCCTCAAAAGTTACTGAAGAAGATATTGTTCTTGGTTCCTCATATGCATGATAGAGGATTGATTGAATCTCCTGAAACTAATGCTGTTCGAGATGCAGCTTGGAGACCCGAAGCTGATGAAATTTGCGGAAACCATGTGTTATCGGAGAGGAAGCGGAGGGAAAAAATAAACGAACGACTTATGATGTTGAAATCACTTGTCCCTGCAAATAACAAGGTAGCTTAAATTAACACTCCCCTTAAGTTATTCATAATTTGAACATTAATTAGTAACTAGCTTTCTTCAATCCTTTACGCAGGCTGACAAGGTTTCTATACTAGATGTCACGATAGAATACTTACAAACCCTCGAAAGAAGGGTTGCGGAATTGGAATCTTGCAGAAAGTCAGAAGCAAGAACGAAAATCGAGCGAACATCAGATAACTACGGCAATAATAAAACCAACAACGGAAAGAAATCGTCCCTAAGTAAAAGGAAAGCCTATGATGTTGTTGATGAAGCTGATCAAGAGATCGGCTATGTTGCATCTAAAGACGGTTCAACAGATAAAGTTACTCTCAGTATGAACAACAAGGAGCTTCTAATCGAGTTCAAGTGTCCATGGCGAGAAGGAATTTTGCTTGAGGTAATGGATGCATTAAGCATTCTCAATTTGGATTGCCACTCAGTTCAGTCATCTACCACTGAGGGGATTCTCTCCCTGACCATAAAATCCAAGGTAAATAAAACCGAATCTGCTACCGATTCAGAACGTTCGCAAACGTTCTTATGTTGAAACAAACAAACTCTAAACAAAACTATCTGTGGTTATTGCAGTACAAAGGATCAAGTGTTGCAAAAGCAGGACCAATCGAGCAAGCATTGCAAAGAATTGCTAGCAAGTGTTGAAGCTATTTGTTCTAGATTTTACCAGTTTCTTTTGTAAGATCCCATGTCATAAGGTGCCAGAAGCAAGATTGATCCTGCATGCAAGTAGTAAAAGTAAAGGCAATTAAACCTTGTTTGGAGCCTTGTAACAAAGCTTGACCAAGGACATCAATCTTTTTCACCATGCATTAACTTTGAGAAATATCAACTTTTCCTTGCAACTGTAACAGGAAAACAGCTTTGAGCCTTGTTCGAACATGGAAACAGGATTGGTAGGGGTTCGAATTTCAACAACTATGGTATAATAATGGTATTAATCTAGGTTTCCATGATCTCATTTGAGGAAGTTGGCTTTACACTTTATGTTGGTAATGGTGTTCCCATTTTCCTTACTTATAGCTTTATTGCTTCTGATATGATGAAGCCCGTTTCTTTCTTTCTTTTTCTGACAACCCACCTAATGGGGGTGCGTTATATTATTTTAGCTCACATGGGATTTTTTTTTCTAGCATTGGGTAATGATGTGGGTATAAAAATTTTCTAAATAATTTTTTTAAAGCTAAAAAGAATAGAACAAAAGTGTAGACTCACAAGGTTGGAAAAGACACAACACCAAGCAAACTTGATCAACATCATAATGAAACACACCTAGAGAGAAGATACTTACTTAGAATTCATAAAGTAGCAGCCTAACCGTAATAATCTGAATAAAAATTTTATTTAATAAATAGTGATTAATAAAATAAAAATAATTAGTATAAATTTAAAAAGATGTGTAAAAATTCTTATAAAAAATAAGTCCTCTAAAATAGGTAAAAAGTTCTCTTTCCTTCTACCACAAACAAGTCGTGTGATTAACATGACTAAAACATGTAAACATGTGAAAATAATAGTAATCCTACCAAACATAACATAAATGCAATAAGAGAGTATAGCCTATAAATGCTAAAAATCAAAATTGTATACATTCTGTAAGTGCTCTAATCAGTTAGTCACGAATGTGCTTTATTCTCAAAAGTATAAACTAAAACCCAGACTATATAATTAAATAACGAGATGAATAACCACTATGTTACGCTTAGTTATTATAATTGCTATAGTAATTACCCAAATACTATTTCTTCTACTAATATAGAAAAATCCCCTCAAAACATTCACATGCTAGAATTCGATTAATAAAATTCAACTTGGTTAAAAAATAAAAAAGAAATTCAACTTAGGTTTAACCAAATAGTGACTTCTCTTGGGCCAAGAAAGTGAAGTATTTTTCTAGCTTTAAACAAGGTAAGAAGAGGGAGCAGAGCACGATTGGGTAGGTAAAAACAAAGTAAAAAAAAGTGTTAAGTTTAAAAATGAACAAAAAAAAACCAAGAAAAAAAAGAAAAAGGCTGACAAAGTTTGCAAAGACATGACAAATTTTAGGGTTTTAATATATGTAAGTTGACAGGAACCAGTTCACCCCCTAGCAATAGTCTTAATTTTTTTATTCTCTCTTTCTTTTTGAAGGCTTTGATGAGTTTTAAAGTGCACCTTTTTTTTTCCCTCATTTCCAATAACTCAATTACCTTTTCCACCGAAAATATTGTTGAACCTTTGCTTTGTTACTGCCAAGATTTGGTGGTCACTGGTCAGTACCTCCCCCTGCCCTAACCTGTTCATTCAAATAAAAACAAAAGCATCTTAAATTCTGTAACTGAAGGAATAGTCAAAACATAGTGAAGTTGATTACCAGGAAAACTATAATAATTCAAGATTGCTTTGCATTGCAGTGAAGTGTGGGGACCTTGAAATGAAGGGGTTTTATAGTGTAGTTAATCATGGCTATTCATCATTCCCTACAAATTCCACTACAAAAAGTTACTCTCAATCTTTAGTTATATCTAACCAGTTAGTTTAGTCTTAATTCAATGTTTATCACTAAATAAGAAACAAAGGGTTCAGTCAGATCTTATGAAAGCATTTGTCAGGCACCTAAGCTGGCAGCAGCAAGCATCCCAATCAAAATCCCAAGCCATGTTTGACCAAACAGGGTCCAATTGGGACCCAACAATCCTTGCATGATACCCTATCGTAACTCTCAAAAAGGGTATTAATACTTTAGTTTGTATAAAGGCAAGAGAACAAAAACAATCACATCGAGTCCACTAACAAGCTCTCATCATTCATAATTCTAACCATAGATTCCATATACATAAAGAAAACCAATCACAGTATGTGTTTCAGAATTCATGACTAATCACTGTTGAATCATATTGTCTTTATGTAATCCAAGCAACATAAATGGATGGTAAATCATCAAATCACTAGAAGAATGCTAGAGAGAACCTTTTGAAGAATTGCTTCAAAAAAACCTGGTGTTGTGATGATCTTGAACTCCCATTGCTCCATTCCTTTGATCTCATTTGGAACCCCACCAAGCTCATCATGGTATAAAGTTGTTATGCTGTTCATATCAATGTGCATTCCCACTCCAATTTTTCTTTTGTTCCATATCATATGCTGGTCAGCTGGATTATAATTTAATATCCTCATATGTCCATGACGGTTTCCAATTTCACATTCATAGAACTCCCTTTCATAACCTTCTTCTAAATTCTTTAATGAGTTCAAGCATTGACTAGAATTAATACCAAAAATCAAATTTATTTAGGTCTGACAGTAAATTAACATTAACAGGAGCTTCGGAGAGTGATAAGCCATAAAAGTAACATATTTTTAATCCCATTCTTGATGCGTTTTTAGATGATTAATTATGTAAATTAGTGAATTTGATACTCCTAATCCTTTAAATTCATGTATTTATACTTAGGAGAGCATTTGGAAGCAAAAAGAAACAAAAAAGAGCCAAAATTGGACAAATAGAGCTGTTTCCAGGATCCACACAGCCTGGGCATTTCCACACGGGCTGACCACATGCCTATGTGCCAGCCCGTGTTGATATTGCACCTTGCTTCCCAAATACGCGAAAAAACTCAATTTTTAAGCTTTCCGAGCATTCTAAATCTATAAATACTAATTAGAAGAAGATCTAAGGGTACACTGAGAGAAGATTGAAGAGAACACTCGAAGAACGCTGGCAGAATCAACTCAGAAGCAAATCTCCTTCAAGATCGAAGATCTCCATTTAATTTACTTCGAGGTTTTATTAAGTTTCTTTATGTCTTGTTGTTATCCTAACTTTGAGATGTTTCTGTTCAGGATTATGAACTAAATTTCCAAAATACTTAGGGAAGACAAAACCTATGATGAATCTTATCATTTGATTTCTGATTACGCGATAAATACTTGCTTCTTGTTTTCAATTATGTATGCTTATTTCTTGTTTTAATATTTCTGAGATATTAATTCAAGTTTAATGTGCTTATTTCAGTGGAGCAAAAGTCTCTGTTTAAGAGTAGATCTAACATAATTGAGTGGAGTTGCATGCAATTCTATAAATAGGACGATATAAATCTACCAGATTAGAGTCAAATCTAATAGGAGAATCCATAGATAGAGTTAATGCGACAATAGGGATTTTAATTAGAAAGAGATTTTAATTAATCAACCTAGAGTCAGTTGTTTTTACTCTCAAAAGAGATATTAACATAATTTAGCACTTAATTCAGATTTATAATAATAGGTAAAGTCTAAGTGGATTCTTTCCTGGGTATTGTTTATTTCATTGGTTATCTTCGATTATTTTCCTATTTCATTCTCTGTTACATTCTTAGTTAAATTAGTTTAGTTATTTTAGATTAAAAACAATCACTCCAATTTATCGGCTAAATAATAGAAAAACGATAATTACTAATACTTTTAGTCCTCGTGGATGCCATATTCCCTACTCACCATAACTATATTATTACTTGATAGGTGCGCTTGCCTTAATCGTATTTATAGCTAGTTTAATGACCATCAGAGAGGCAAACAAATCCAGCCCACTTATTCTTAAACATTCAGAATGAGTGTATGTTTTGATAGATAATGATAGACCTAGATTGAGTTCGGTATATTGAGGAAAAGGCTGAATAATATCATTTGAAAGTGCACGAACTTTGTTAAATAATATCATTTGAAAGTGCATAGAATCTTGCAGTTCACAAATTATTATATATGGAAACATAACAAGATCCTTCAATTGGATTGCAATCTAAGGATACATGGTAGAAGAATCTGCTTATAGCATACCAGTACCTTTCAGGAATGATTTGCTTAGTAAAAATTAGCCATCATTTACCACCACCAACTATCCATAATAAAATGCATCATAGAAAACATAGCAACACTTTGACACTTACAGTAATTGGTTTGGCATAAAACTCTGGTAGGCATAACCTAATGGTTACATCCACTGAATCCAAGAGATGAAAACGATTTTAGAGCACATGGCCAAAGTAAACATTTGCACTCTGTTCTCATATGCTAAATTTCTTATAGAACAGAAGGGTAAGAAACTATATAAATGACAGGTCAGATCATATGCAATTTACTCTAGGATACAGTTTTAAAACAACATAAAAATACAAACACTTGTAGGCACACTCGGAGAAATATGCTCTTCATATTTGGCAAAAAAAAAATCATCACTCGAGAAAAATAAATGACCTGTATATTATGATGTTTAAAAGTGAAAATTTTTCACAGAAAAAATGTTTAATAGTGAGAATTTTCTAATAGAAATATTTTACACCAACTGTTGACAACAATTTCGTTGTGAGAAATAGGCAATGCAGAAATAGCATATGGTATAGACTTTACATATCCAGTAACTTGTATTAAGAGATCCTGCTAAACACAGCTTTCTCTCTTGTCACCAAGAACGGGGAGTAAAGACACAATGAATATATCACCTTCACTCTTAACAGCTATGGAGTTGTTACTGACATCCAACATGGCATCACTCCCATTCAATTGTTGATGGGGGCTTTGATGTAATGTCTAAAGCAACACGATTCACACCACGAACATTGTTGCAAATTTTTTGGACAACATCATCAAGGAACTCACGTTCAAAATGGTACCTGGAATTCCAAAATTGCAAGAGGAAAATGAGAACTTCGGAATTTTGGAGTTAAGAGGTGGGAAAAGGGACCTAAAGTTAAATTCTTTGGTTTTAGCCGCACCACAATCAATAAGACAAAGGAAAATGTGATTTTTAATAAATATTGAGAAACTTATAACGTATAATAAATAAGAGGATGGAGAGACTTCCATATTAATTAACGTAGGAAGTTGTCACATTTTATTCAGCCACCACTAGAATTGGATTGAATCTACTACATATTAGAATCAATACTGTAGAACACTAACAATCTTCTTCCCAAGATTTCCAGCTTAAACTGCTTTAAGTACAACCAGTCATGAGAACCATATGATCTGGTTATTAATCCTTCTTGCATATAGTCATATTATAAACTCAGCCCGAAGTTACAGACACATTTGAGCATATGCTTGTTACTGTATACAACTGGCTCAGGTGGGGCACATAAACATTGCACCAATCACGGAGAGCAAAGCAATGCAGAGCAATGAAAACGTACCAATCTGCTGTCATTCCATCTTGACTTGTAACAGCCCGGAGAGCAACAACATGAGAGTGTGTTCTTTGATCACCTTGAACTCCAACTGATTTTACAGGCAAAAATACAGCAAAAGCTTGCCAAATGGAGTCATAAATACCAGCATCTTTAATTGACTGAATAAAAATTTCATCCACCTGGGGAAAACAAGTTCTTGAGGAAAAATATGCTAAATCATAACAAATTATACACAAGCTTGCACTTCCTCAAGTAAATACCAAAATACCTGACGTAGAGTATCTAAGGCATTGTTCTCAGTTACATCACCCAAGACTCGTACAGCAAGGCCAGGCCCAGGAAATGGATGGCGCTTTAAAAATGAATAAGGAACTGTCAATATCCTCCCAAGTTGACGAACCTTGCATATTAAAAGAAGAAAATGGGAAATAGTTTAAAGGGTGAAAAACCAATTTTAGAACTAAATGTCATCCATCAAGGAAAAGAATCAAAACCTCATCCTTGAAAAGAAGTTTAAGCGGCTCAATGAGTTTTAATTTCATGTCTTTAGGAAGACCTCCAACATTATGATGACTTTTGATTGTGTGAGAGTGAGTTCTTCCAGTTCCTGGTGGGGGACAAGATTCAATCACATCTGGATACAAGGTTCCTTGAACCAAGAAAGCAGGTTTCTTTCCTAAGTTATTCTCCAATTCTTTAGCAAAAGCATCGAAGACACAGATAAATTCTTTCCCAATTATCTTCCTTTTAAGCTCAGGGTCTACAACCCCTTTTAGCTTACTAAGAAATTGCTCAGTTGCATCAACACAAGTAACAGGCAGATGTAAATCCCTTTCAAAGGTCTCCATCACACGTTCTCTCTCCTTATACCTACAGAAACATGTAGTAAATGTACAGGCAAAGAATTAAAAAAACTTATTAAGAATGGTACTATTTGGCAATTCTTTTCAAACAATTCAAGTAGTTCCTTTCATACCTTAATAAACCATTGTCAACAAAAATACAATGAAGCCTGTCTCCAATTGCCCTGTGAACTAGAGTTGCGGCAACTGTGGAATCAACACCTCCAGATAAAGCACAGATAACATGATCATCAGACCCCACCATGTTGTTAATCACCTTAATTTCTTCATCCATTACATCTTCCATTTTCCAGCCAGCATTCACTCCACAAACTTCAAACAAGAAAGACCTCAGCGTTTCCATCCCTTCTGGGGAATGTGTGACCTATATATAATCACATAAAATTATTCAACTGCTTCAAATGAATCAAAAGCATAACTATAAGCCCCCATCACCAAAAAAGAATTACTTCTTAAAAACCAACCTCAAAATAGAACCTAGGTCCTATTTGCCAGTTACTCCCAAGATGCAAGAATTGCCAAAGAACTAATTTTTTTAAAGTGCAAAATGCATGATTTAATTTTTATACTAAAAAAACTACGTTTAAATTGGTGTTGCATTTAAATCATGTGTTCATTATCAGTCATTAAATAAAAAATATAAGAAAAAGTAACAATCAAAAGAACCTTAATAAACACAAAATAAAACCCAAAATATCAACAAACGGTGAAAAAGCTCGAGCTACCTCGGGATGATACTGCAACCCATAAAACCTCCTATCCTTATCCTCAACGGCAGCGACGGCCCCTTGCTGACTCCTAGCCACCACTTCAAACCCATTAGGCAAAGTAGCAGCCTCATCCCCATGACTCATCCAAACAACCTGTCTATCCCCAACCTTCTTTCCCCCAAAAATACCACAACTTTTCTCAACCTCAATCTCCATCCTCCCATACTCCTGCTTCTCCCCAACCCTAACTTCTCCACCAAGTCTCTGAACAAGCAAGTGAAGTCCGTAACAGATACCCAGAACAAAAACACCGTTGGACTGAGCCCACTCAACGAACCCATCAGCAAATGAAGGAGAATCATCGGCATGGACAGAGTGAGGTCCCCCGGAAAGGATAACGACTTTGGGGTTGAGGGAAGTGATGGAGGAAAGTGGGAAAGTGCCGGAGATACAGAGTGAGAAGACGGAGAGAGAGCGAATGCGGCGAGTGATGAGATGGGTGTATTGCGAACCGAAGTCCAGGATGAGGACTAAGTCAGATTTCACGGCTTTTGGGTCCATTGTGGCAAGTGATGAATGTGTATTCGTTTTGGATAGAAAAGGAAGTGCTGGTGGAAGGAAGGGTTTAAGGGGCAATGGGGTTTGGGAAAGTGGGAAAAAAATCGGCGGGAAGTGATATTTAATTAGCAAGGGTAAATTACACTATTAGTAAATTTAATTATTCTAAACCAAAATTCAAACACTTTTACTCGTCAATTGATCCATTACACCGATTATACTTACTTAATAATAATATAATTAAAAAAATTAGGAAAAATTCCAAGATTTCTACATGTTTTAAACCGTTTAAATTAGCATAGATGCTTGTACAAGTTCAACCACTAAACATTTCTTTTCGTTTTGGTACATTTCAACGACTAAACATTTAAATAATAGAAAATCTTCACCTACGGCACACTTTGAGTTGCATCTCTCCATCAAAACTCCAATATCCTCTCATAAATTAGCATAAATGAACCCTTTTATTTTAGGATAAATTACCACTAAATTATTAGTAAGTTTATGTTCTGGTCACTGAATTATTTAAAAGTTTTCATTTAAGCCATTGAACTATTCAAAAGTTTTATTTAAGTCACAAGGCTGTTAAAGGTTTTTTTTTAAAAGCCAGACTAGCAATCTCCAAGTGATGATTCAATAATTGGTGCGGTGGATCAATACACATCGATGAGTAGAAGAACATACGTTAGATCTAAGTCAATTTGACAATTAGCGTTGGAGATTAGAGAAGAAAATTATTTGGATTTTGATTTGTAGATTCATGATGTTCAAAGCTATTTCATGAAAAAAAAATTGAACTGTAGAAGAGAATGGGAGGAAGGGCTTTTTGTTGATATAGGCTATATGAATAGAGAAGGCTATACAACAGTAGTTTTAATAGTTTAATGAATTAAATAAAAACTTTCGAATAGTTTAATAACTATTTTGTAACCTTTTAAAGTTGGGTGACCAAAACATAAAATTACTATTTGTTAGAGTTATGTGACTTAAATTCCTAATAAACAAATAATATAGTGGTAAAACTAGGGGATCTACAGCACGGACCATGCAACACTTTCAGCCTTTAAATAGATGTAGTCGGAGCTCCTCTTGTCTCATTCGATTTTCAACACTAGTGAATTTTTTTCTTCTCTACTCGTAACTTTTTTTTTAAAGGGTTTCCACATAAAATTTGTGTATTTTATTTTTCTTTCTTATTGCTTTACAAAAGTTCTATATTGTCATTATTTAGTGACTTTAGGTATAGTTTACCCTAATATAAAATATATGAAAAGCTATAAAGCTCGAGAGTCATTCGAATCAAGTATTATTAAGTTCGAATTCGACTCGATTAATAACTTAATTACTTAAACTCAATAATAACTTAATTGAGTCTGTGTTTTTTCAAATTCAACTTAAATAACATGTGAACATCAATATCTCAATCACACCCTACTTTAACTGAACAAAATTGGTTGATTCTTAAAATAATATTCAGACAAAACTTGTGGACTAGAATTTCACGAGTAACAATTTTCCAACACATTTCAACGAACCCCATATTCATTCAACTCATATAACAAACAACATTCTTGTCCAATCACTTTTATTCCCCCCCCCCCCGAGAATGAAATTCTTTAAAAAACTATACTTCATTCTTGTCTCAAAGATTACATTGTCCTGGTCCCCCATAAAAAAATCTATAGCATTGGGTGCAGCATCATCGGGAGCAGTCTCAGACCCGTAACAATCAGGTCTGGTCGCAGACAACACAAGCTTGTCGGCCTCTGGATCAACAAAATTCACATTGTCCCATATTCGTGTTTGTTTGAAGTAGGCTGATTTATTTTGATGACCATCTTTAGGGAAATGGCCACTCCCCATCGGAGGACTAAGCTCGTTTGTAGGGCTAGCAGCCATTCCTCCCCATACAGCCACATTGGCACCACCGTACATGTAATAAAACAGTTTTTGTGGCCAATACCCTATGAACTGGTTAAATAACTTAAGCCACCATTCTCCATCCTATAAGACAATTGGTTGTTAAAGATTTTCAGTTAAACACGTTAATGCTTAGATTTGACAGCTAAAAAATGGTTACCCTAAGTATGGCAATCTCTATATCACTTTGTGTTCCATTGTAAATGGAAATCTGGTTTAGAACCATTCCAAGGCTTATTTGACGGTGAACTTGTACAAATCCTGGACAAAGATAATTAGTGCAACCTGTTTTTCTGTAACCATCTACCTGTTGGGTGTAAGAACAATATTAGCACGAACAAGGAATAGTGATTTTGAAGGAAAAATAAAATAAAACCCTTACAGTCCAGTAAGTTAAGAGCCTGGTGTAGTTGCTTGAAAAAAGCTGTGGTTGAACCTGAAAAAAATTCAATGTGTTACACCCCGTTAGGCGTCGCCAGCAATACATGCAGACCCCTTGAGGAGGGATGAATTTAGAAACTGTTTTAGGGAACGGAATTAAATTACAAACTTTTAAGGTTGAAGTGTATTTTTATGTTGTATTATCTTATTATTTCATAACTTTTGAAAAGATTAATTAGAAATCTTTTCATTTTTGAGAAATTAAAGTGTAATTTTATCACATAATAACTTTTAATTCTATCATTTATTAAGGGATTAAAAGACAATTTTTCCATTTGAGAGTAGCCAAGGCTCTTGCATGTGTCTTTTAAATTCGCCCCTCCTCAAGAATAACCCCTCGCAGGATCTCTTAGCTCCGGTAATGGGATACACTCATTAACCTTCACTCCAACTTCTAACTACCACATCCTATCCAAGGCAACTTAGGGCATGTTATAATACCACTCTACTTAAGCCTATAAAATCACACCACTTAGTGTCCACCAACCATGGGTTGATATGTGATACATTGGGACAAGACTCTCTTTTTTTTCCCTCTTCTACAAATACATCTCTCTTTTATTCACAAACTCTGACCAGCCAATCAAACGACTCTCCATCTTGTCCTAAACAGAGTGAACCTTCTATCACCACCCCATTCCTCCGTCCAACCATTAGCAAATGGCTTTCTTTTTGGCAAGAATATAAAGAGGTGGCAAGTGTTACTTACTCCCCAACCAGCTTGTACAACATTAAGTGCATCTGCAGGGCCATTTGCAATCCATAGATAAGCGAAGCTAGCTTGATCAGATAAAGTAGTCGGGCTCCACACGTTCATGATTGTTTTTGCTCCAAAATTGTGCTTTTCATAATGAGCAGCAGCATACTGTACAGACAGAAAGGAAAAAACCATGGATGACCTTGTTGTGAAAAGCAGTATATATATACATATATGTAAGTATATAAAACCAATAATCAAATTTATGGTAGATTTTGCTTACGGCATTGCCTATTGTTAAATCAATTGGACCAACACCGGTGGTGTTAAAATGGGAGCTTGTAGGATAATTAATCAATCCTAAAGCTTTTATTTTCTTGTCCATGATTAGATCCTCTTGGGTAGTCCTTTTGATGAGCACTGATCCTGGTGGGCATTTTATGTGTTTGGGCAAAAACCTTGGAGATTTGCCTCTCACCATCGACTCTGGTATATGTTTTGGTCTCATCTGTATTAAAAAAAATGTTAATAGACTGATTACCCAAAACCAAAGCGATAATTTTTTAAAAAAATATATTATTATTCTCTATATTTGTATAAAATTTGAGAGGTTAAGTCCTCTTTACTTTTTTATTTAAAAAAATCAATCCAATTATTAAAATCATAACTATTTTTTAAAATTGTTTTTAGAATTTTGACTATGCAAGGGTGAAGGTAGATCTTTTTAGAGCCCAAAGTTGTATATTTTTTTTATGAGAGCTAAAATGAAATTTCACCGTTTATATTAATTTATATCTTTATGGTTTTCAAAAAGACTAAATCGAAATTCTAGTATTTTGGAGAGTAAATTATAATTTTACTATATATTAACTTAAGATTTTATAAATTTAGGGACTAACTTATGGGGCTACTGCCCTTGCTTGCCCCCTCCTTTTAAGTTAACAAATTTTGGCAGAAACTATCAAAACGATAAATGACTGGACTAAGATATTTAAATTGAAAAATAAAAATTGAATTTTTAACTTAAATCTCAAATTATAGAGTACATGGATTAACAACTTATTTTAACAAAAAAAAAAGAGAGAGAGAGAAAGAAAGAGATTGTTGACCTGCACTTTGTGATCCTTGAGCAAAGGATGATCAAAAGCATGTTGTTTGTAAATATCAATGCAATCAAAGATATCCCCATAATCTGTCTGTTTTTTACATGAAAACAAATAGTCAAAAGAGATGTAGATTTAATATAATGCCATGTTTGAATCATTTTTCAAGCTTACCTTGAAACTCTTAACGGGAGATTTGTTAATAATTTTGAGTTGTCTTTCCATCCCCAGCTTTTCTTCTTCCGATACTGCCTGCCATTCTTCAACTGCTTGTAAGAGACCAAACATTATTTGCATTAACATTGTAAGTAAAACCAAATTCCTAGGTTGTCTTGCGGACATTATCATCAACCTACTTGCTTCCATGTTCTGTCAACAATTGAAACAAATGATACTGGTTTTGTCTTATTGTTCTTGCAATATATAGTCATTTGAATACATGAAACATTATGGCTTTGCCATTTTTTTGGCTAAGAATCATAAAAATTAAATGATAATGTGCTATAATTGATTATTTATTGCTGATAGTTGGCATGAAATTCACAAATGGAAAGGTCTCAATAAAACAGGTAGGAGATAAGGGCTTATTAAGCAACCTTATTACATTCAACATATATTCTCAGAAATGGTAACTAATACTAAATAGAAAATAATTTAAATACACATTAAAATATTTTTTGGAGATTCTTTGCCAAAAAAGTAAAAAAAAATTTCCAGATATAGTTAGCTCTTTTGAAAAAAATATATAAATAAATTTAGGCAATGTCTGATAAACCAAAAATATATAAAAACAAATTGGGTTGAATTTATCTCTAAATGTTTGATATAATAAGACTTATAGTATTATTTGAATTTTTCATTTTTTTTCCAAATCTGACATTTAATTAGGTATTTATTATCGTCAAATATTATATAAATTACCCAAAACACAAAGGTGTTAATTAAAATAATCTTCCATCTATTTTTTTGGAATAGAAACAATCTCTACTTTTTATAGGTATTTTAATAACAATAATCTTTACTTTTTTATACATAATTTTATTTAGATGCTACATGATTGAAAATGTTTAACTATTGAATTCTATTTATAAATCTAAAATTTTAATTTTAATTGATATATAATTTTAATACTAATCATTAATTAAAATAAATGAATTATAACATATTATATATAATAAAAATTCTTAAAAATAAAATCAATTATTGTCTTATTAATTAATTAAATGAGATTAGCTGTGGATTTTGATTTGAAATTTTATTATAAAATTCTAACCAAAAAATTTGAAAGTAATAAAATCAGTGGTATGAATTAATTAAATAATATTAGATGAAATTAATTGAGTTGGACTTTGATTTAAAATTTTATCATAAAATAATAGAAGTTAAATGAAAAATAAAAATAAAAAATAATTTATCACTGCAATAGTTTTTTTTTACCATATGAATTGTAAAAAAAACATATAAATTAATAGTTATTTATACTTCTTTTTCATTATATTAACTTTATTTTATGCAACAACAAAATATCATTACTATAGAGTTATTTTCATAGCATAATTTGTGTAAAAAATATTTTAATTATCAAGAAATTTTATATTTAGACTTATTTTCATAATATAACTATTTTAAGCAAAAAAATATCATTACTATAGAATTATTATCATTATATATTTTATGTAAAAATATTATAATTATTTTAAAATGTCAATATAGTAATATGATGGAAAATAAAATGTATTTTCGTTGATTCAAGAGTTTTATCAAATTCATGCTTTTATGTAGATTATAGATAGATAAAAATCTGTTTGATATTACTTAAAATTAAATAACAAGTATAATTAGATTGTTTGATAAAAATAATATAATCATAAAATAAATAAAATAAAATAAAAATTGGATTTATTCTCTATTAAGTAATAAATAATCCTTATCTATTTATCATTTTTCACACTTTTTTTAGAAAAAAATTGTTGTATAGTAGTTTTCATAGGTTATCAAATGTATTTAAAGAATTATGTTACTAAAAATATTAATTTTCACAAGGTATATTAAGTAATCCCTATCAAATGTATTTAAAGAATTGTAGGGTTCATAAGGAATATTGGGCATTGCTCGGCGATCATGGCGGAGCTATGGAGTATACTGGATGGACTCCAAATTGCATGAAGTTTTGACATGAAGAATGATCCTTGAGACAGATAGTAAAGAAGTTATTCAAGAAATTCAAGCAACTAGAGAGAAGCGAGGTAGCTCAGTAGTGATACGCACCATTAAGGACTTACTTCAACAAGATTGGATGATATGATTAACACATGCGTTCAGAGAGGATAACAGGGTAGCAGATGGATTGGCAAAGATGATGTTCTCAACACTGTTGGATAAAAATATATTCAAGCAAACCACCGGATGCAATCTTTCAAGTACTACATGAATTTTCAAACAATTTGGTAGAGCTTTAGGTTTTCAAAGCTAAAAGTGTTCACAGTTAATTGATTTTAGGTTTTAAGTTTTTAAACTTGAAAATTAATAGGAGAATGATTAAATGCTAAAATTACATATTTTATGTAATTAAATTGGTTAATTTATGAGAGTGCACCACTGTTTTTTCCATGTTTATGTTGAATTTTGTGCAGGGGTGCAATTTGGGGCTAAATAGAAGAAAAAGGAAACAACTGGGCTAGATTGAAGAAAGAAGCAAAGAAGGAGGACCAAAGCAGAATTTTTCCAAGATGTAATTAGCTGAAATTTTTGTTGACTTAGTGGGAGATTATGTTGAGATTTTTATATCATGAAATATTTTATTTCCTTGATTTTCTATGGTTAGTGGCTCTTAATTTAGCAAAGCCACTAGTATAAATAGGGGGCTACATTGTTCATTTATTCATCAAGTCATAAATCAAGCTTTCATCTTTGAATGCAATCTCTTCTTCGTTCTCACGAAGCTATTTGTTGTTTTTGGTTTCTTTTTCTTTCAATTTATTAATTTCTAGTTTGTCACCAACTTGAACCATTTACAATTTCTTTTTCAAACTTCCTTTTCATTTCCAGTAGCTAGTCATCCCACTTTAATACACTACCAAATTTCCAGCCCCCATACTTAATCTCGCCACCCATTCTTTTTACCCATTTTTACCTTATTTAATTTATCCAACTCCAATATGCCCCAAACCTTAGTTAACTAAATTTATTTTCAGCTTTAGGTCGGAATTAGCCTCGTCAAAACCCGTGAGTTACGAACCCGAGCAATTTAACTCTTAAATTCCAGTACTTATTATTTCTCCGGATTAAGAGTATGATTTTGTCAACTCACAAAGTCAGATCAACACTAAGTAAAAAAAGACGTCGTTTGAGTTAGTGTGGTTAGACGTACAGTTGGAATTCCGAAAGGATCGATTGTCTGATTGGTTTTCCGTGAACACATTGGCGTGCCAAGTGGGGATTGTTGTTTGGTTCCGCCAAGGGAAGTAGTAACTGGATTTAAATGTCCCACGCGGTTAAGGGCATTGGTTCGAGCTAGGCTCTTCTAGAACGCAAAGCTGCCGGAGTTCTAAATCACGAACGTTTCGTTGGTTGTTCGATCGGTAAATGTTAGTTATTGGACGTTCCATAACTAATTTACACAAGGAAAAGTTGGTGTCCGAGGCGTCCTTGGTAGCTATAACTAGCTTATTGAAAAAAAGGAGTTCATCTAATTTCGAGGATCAGTTCAAAGACGAGGAAAAACCCGTGCCTAAAGCTGAGCTTAGTTTAATTAATTTTTCTTCAGATTTATTTAACTGTTTTTATTATTTTATTTTCAGCTTTTACTTTTCACGCATTTTTTTTGTTTATTTTAGGTTCCAGGTTTTCAATTTTATCCCCCCCTAAATTTCTTAGGCACGACAACTGCCCAAACGTGAATCTGGTCGAGAAAGAGAGGAACAATCTGGTCGTGAATCAGTTCAAAGACGAGGAAAAACCCGTGCCTAAAGCTGAGCTTAGTTTAATTAATTTTTCTTCAGATTTATTTAACTGTTTTTATTATTTTATTTTCAGCTTTTACTTTTCACGCATTTTTTTTGTTTATTTTAGGTTCCAGGTCTTAGGCACGACAACTGCCCAAACGTGAATCTGGTCGAGAAAGAGAGGAACAATTCGTAGTAAACTCAGTCTCTGAGGGATCGACCCTACTCCCTATACTGCTTAAATTTGTAAAATAAGGCGTAGGTTTATATTGGTGGAATCGATAGCCATCAGTTTTGGCGCTGTTGCCGGGGATTGGCAACACTTACAATTGTTTAAATCGTCTTCATGACCAGATCTTCATCCGGAGATCTCAAATATGACCCAGAGATTGAGAAATCAACACGAGCACTAAGAAAAGAGACAAGCTCTTAAACGTGCAAGTAAAGCAGACGTTGAGCTAGGACAAGGGATCCTAGAATTCGACGTCGAAAAGTTGAGCCAAGCAATTCGTGCAGAGGCAATTCGACGTGGGAAATAAGTCGAAGTGGTTGAACCTGAGACTGAACCACTTCCTGAAATGAAAGAAGCAGAAGACAACCTCGGTGAACCAGAAAGGATGGCAAACAGAACCATTCGTCAACTAGCCGCTGCTCCCAACGAGCAAGCACCGTTATGCATCAACTATCCAACCGGAGAAACCCTGTTCGAGTTGAAGTTAGGCCTGATTCACCTTTTACCCACTTTTCGAGGCTAGAAGAATAAAAATCCACACACTCACTTGAGAGAATTCCACATGGTCTGCTCAAGCATGAAGCCTCAGGGAGTAACCAAATATGAAATGAAACTTCGGGCCTTTCCTTTTTCTTTAGTTGATACAGCAAGAGAATGGTTATTTTACTTACCCTCGGTTCTATTACAACGTGGGATAACTTATCTCGTGTCTTTCTTGATAGATTTTTTCCAACATCGGGAGCAGCTGAACTTAGGAGAGACATAGTGGGAATTCACCAAATGGAGAGTGAATCGTTCTACGACTATTAGGAGTGGTACAAAAAACTGTGTGCAAGTTGTCCTCAACACGGTTTGACCGAGCAATCACTTCTTCAGTATTTCTACAAGGGTTTGCTCCCTATGGAAATGAAGATGATTGACGCTGCTAGTGGAGGGGCGCTTGTCAATATGACTCCTCAAAGGGAAAGAGAACTGATATCTACCATGGCGGTAAATTCTCAACAGTATCGGCCGAATTCAGAACCCACAAGACGGGTTAATGGGGTAAACGTTTCATCCTTAGAAGCTAAATTGGATAAGCTTACTAATATTGTTCAATCTATGCTTATAAAAAAGAAGAATCTGACCTAACTGTGTGGAATTTGTACTACTTCTGAACATCCGACGGATTTCTGCCCAATCCTTAATTACAATTCAACGGCACATGTTGACATTGTCGGAGGTTTTTCGGGACCTTTGCAAAGGCGTTATGATTCTTTCTCCAACACCTACAATCCCGGGTGGAAGGATCATCCCAACTTGAATTACGGAGCTAATCCCCAATATAACCTGTCATACCAACTGAAACCTCCGCAACCACCATTCAAGCCGAGCACATCTCTAGAAGCTATTATGGAAAAACTTACCGTCGATACTGCAAAATACCAACAAAGGACAGACACATCAATACAAGAGTTAACTAATCAAGTTAGTAAACTCTTGATGGTAGTTAATCGTTTGGAGTCTCAAGGTAAATTACCTTCCCAGACAGAGCTGAATCATTGGCAGAATACAAGTGCAATAACTCTTCGTAGCGGAAAAGTTCTGGAAATAGTTCTAGAAAAAAGTCATGGGCAAGACAAGGAACGGGAAAAATAAATCTTTGATCTAACAGTCAGACCAGAATCAGAAATTCGAAAACCATTCGTGATGCCACCTTCTTTTCCAGGGAGGCTCGCAAAGGATAAGATAGAGAAAGAGGAAAAAGAAATCCTCGAAACATTCAGGAAGGTGGAGGTAAATATCCCTTTGCTCGATGCTATCGAACAAATCTCTCGCTATGCAAAATTTCTCAAGGAATTGTGTACTAGCAAGAGGAGGTTAATAGGTAACGAAAGAGTAAATATAGGAGAAAATGTCTCCGCAGTACTGCAAAAGAAAGTTCCGCCCAAATATAAGGACTAAAGTATGTTTGTTATTTCTTGTGAGATAGGTAATGTAGGCATTGAGAAAGCCATGTGTGATTTAGGGGCTTCTATTAATGTTATGTCTTATCCTATTTATAAGTTGATTAATGTGGGCCCTTTGAAAAAGACAGGAGTAATTATCCAGTTGGCGGACAGGTTAGTCGTCTATCCCAAAGGGTTGCTTGAAGACGTCCTTGTTAAAGTTAACGAATTATTTTTCCCTGTAGAGTTCTATATTATTAATATAGATGACGATAACTCAACTAATTCGTCTGACATTTTTCTTAGAAGGGCGTTCCTAAGTACCGCAAGCGCAAAAATTGACGTTCGGAGTGGAACACTGACAATCGAGTTTGATGGCGAAATCGTGAAATTCAATGTCTATGAAGCTATGAGTCATCCTAACTCACTATTAAATATTTCTAGTATCGATAGTATAGATTGTTTAACTCAATCTTATTTCAAATATCATGACTTTGATGAGTTAGAAACTGTCCTTTACAAAAGTATTGACATGGATGTTTTAAGTCGTCTCGAGGAATTATCAATTATAAGAGATCCGTTGCGAGAAATTGTCAAACACTTAGAGACACAACCATCATTGACGAATCGAGGTAACTAATTTGAACTATTACCTTCCCAAACTAAAATGTTGCCTTCGGTTTTGCAGCCACCAACCTTGGAGCTTAAACCATTACCAGACCACCTCAAGTACGTCTTTTTGGGAGAGAAAGACACCTTACCGATGATAGTGTCAAACAAACTAACCAAAGATGAGGAGGAAAGTCTAGTTCGAGTTCTGAGGGATTATAAGGAAGCTATTGGTTGGACAATAGCCGACATAAAAGGGCTAAGTCCATCCACTTGTATGCATAGAATTTCCATCGAAGATAACACGAAACCAAAGAGAGATGCTCAAAGGCGTCTTAATCCACCCATGTTGAAGGTAGTAAAGAAGGAGATCTAGAAACTGCTAGATGTTGACATGATATACCCGATCTCCAACAGTGATTGTGTTAGCTCGGTTCATGTCATGCCCAAGAAAACTGGCGTGACAGTGGTGAAAAACTCGTCAAGAGAACTGGTCCCTACCCAAGTCCAGAATGGATGGAGGGTTTGCATCGATTACAGGAAGTTGAACGCGGCTACTCAGAAAAACCATTTTCCACTTCCCTTCATCGATCAAATACTCAAGCGATTAGCTAGTAAGACCCATTATTGTTGTCTCGATGGGTACTCATGATTTTTCCCAATTCTGATCGCTCCTGAGGATCAAGACAAAATAACTTTTACGTGCTCCTTTGGAACGTTTGCGTATAAACGAATGCCATTTGGACTCTGTAATGCTCCGGCTACTTTCTAGAGATGCACGGTGAGCATATTCGCTGATTATGTCGAGAAAATCATTGAAGTCTTTATAGATGACTTCACGGTATACGGTAACTCTTTTAACGAATGTCTTGATAATCTTGCTAAGATATTACAAAGATGCCTAGAATTTAATCTTGTTTTAAATTATGAGAAATGCCACTTCATTGTTGACAAAGGATTAATTTTAGGTCATATAGTTTCCTCGAAAGGAATTGAGGTTGATAAGGCGAAAACAGATATTATTAACTCATTACCTTACCCCATATCTGTGAGGGAAGTTCGTTCGTTTCTTGGCCATGCAAGGTTTTACAGACAATTCATGAAAGACTTCTCGAAAATCACGCAACCGCTTTGCAATCTGTTACAAAAGGATAAAGAATTTGAATTTGACCAGACTTGTAAACACGCATTTGACATGCTGAAGCAGAAGTTGGTCTTCGCTCCCATAGTGCAACCACCAAATTGGAACTTCCCGTTCGAAATCATGTGTGATGCAAGTGATTGAAGTGTGGGAGCTCTTCTTGGCCAAAGAATAGGGAAAGAGCCTCATGTTATCTATTATGCTTCGAAGACTTTGGATGCTGCCCAAAACAATTACACAACCACTGAGAGAGAATTATTAGCTGTTGTGTTTACTTTAGACAAATTTAGATCTTACCTGTTGAGAACTAAAGTGATTATCTTTTCTGATCATACAAGTTTGAAATATTTAATAGGGAAGAAGGAGACAAAACCTTGACTGATTAGGTGGATTCTGCTCCTACAAGAGTTCGATTTTGAAATTTGGGATAAAAAGGGATGCAAAAACTTAGTAGTTGACCATCTGAGTCGATTGTCGATTCCAGTAGACGACACACCATTGAAAGACAACTTCCCAGATGAAATCTTGTTTTCAGCAAAAGCGATTCATCTTTGAAACGCAGACATAGTAAATTATCTCGTTACAGGTACTGTTCCTTCAGAATTACCAATATCGAGAAAAGATAATATAAAAAAGGATGCTCGGTATTACATTTGGGATGATCCTTACCTTTGGAAGCATTGCTCCGATCAGGTAATCCGATGGTGTGTAGCAGAAACAGAGGTACAGTCTATCTTAACTTTTTGTCATTCTTATGCATGTGGAGGACGCTTTGGACCTAAACGCACCGCACATAAAATTCTCGGGTGTGGACTATTTTGGCCAAATATATTTCGTGACACCTTTTTATTCTGCAAAACCTGTGAAAGATGCCAAAAAGTTGGCAATCTTAGTCGTCGAAATGAGATGCCCCTTATTCCTATTCATATTTGTGAAATTTTTGATATGTGGGGTATTGATTTTATGCGTCCTTTTGTTTCTTCTTTCGGTAATTTTTATATACACTTAGCTGCTGATTACGTTTCTAAGTGGATAGAGGCAAAGGCTACTCGCAATGATAATGCTAAGACTGTGGTTGACTTTCTTAAAAGTTCTATTTTTTCCAGGTATGGCACTCCACGAGCATTAATTAGTGACAGAGGAACTCATTTTTGAAATAAGCTCGTAAGTGCATTTATGGAGAAATATGGAGTGACTCAACGAATTGCCACTGCTTACCATCCACAAACAAACGGGCAAGCTGAAGTGTCAAGCCGTGAAATCAAGTCCATCTTGGAGAAGACTGTTAAACCTAACAGAAAGGATTGGAGCTTGAGACTAAATGACGCACTAGGACAACTTACAAGGGACCAATAGGCGTGTCACCTTATCGACTCGTTTTTGGTAAACCGTGCCATCTCCCGATCGAATTAGAGCACAAGGCATTTTGGGCAGTTAAACAATGTAATATGGAGATAGAGACTGCAGGAAGGGCTCGAAAGTTGGACAATCAGGAACTTGAAGAAATTAGAAACGATGGATATGAAAATACTCGAGTTTATAAAGAAAAGACGAAGGCGTTCCACGTTAAGTTAATCACTAGGAAGCAGTTTTCAATAGGACAAAAAGTTCTCCTATACGACTCTACCTTAAAAATTTTCGCTGGTAAGCTTCGATCCAGATGAATAGGTCCATTTACTATTACTAATTTATTCTCAAATGGTGCAGTGGAAATTCAAAGCGAAGAAACCCGAAAGTGCTTTAAGGTGAATGGTCAATGACTGAAACCCTTCTACGAGAATTTTCAAACACACACAGTTGAGGAGATTGTTCTCGAGGAGCCCAGAATTTGAATAACAGGTCGAGCTAACAACGTTAAACAGAGCGTTGTTGGGAGGCAACCCAAATTTTCCCTTTATGCAAATAAATTTTTGGAAGGTAAAATGGAAGTGAAAATGCATGTCGAGGATTGGTTCTGTCTAAGGAAAGACTTGGTACATAAGAATGTCCATTGTGACTCACCTCTCTTTCCTAGGAACTTACTTGGTACATTTATCACGACTATTTTACTAAATCTCGTAATCTTGATTTTCAAATAATTTATTTCTTGAATTTATAGCTTAGCTAATAAATTCGAGAAATAAAATATACACATTTTAATTTTAATTTTTTATTATTATTATTTTATTTTTGCAGGGAAACATTTCAAGACAAAATTAAATTCCCCATGTTAGCCCACAAAATTCTTTTTATTTCAGCCAAGGCCCAACTCCACCTACCCACCATTTAAACCAATTTAATACCAAAGCTAACCCATTAACCAAAACCCAAACCTATCATACCTACCCAAATTCAAACCCCAAAAAAAATTAAGCCCAAAAAATAAAAAAAAGGAAAAAACACCCCAACCACCCTTTCCAATAAAAAAACAAAAAAAATTAAAAATCAAAAACCCAAATTTTTACCCTCAACTGTCCACCCCTTTTCAAATAAAAAAAAACCCTACACCCATCAACCTTTCACCCATCAAATCATACTTTTTCACCTAGGGAATTAAAACTCCACTACCACTCTCCTCAAACAAATAAAACACTTTCACCAATCAAATACCTAGTTACCCCCCATTTGACCTGCCATAAACTAAAACCCCTTTTTCAAATCCTACAATTTTTTTTATTTTTACTAAGTTCCTCCCTTTACCATCTTCAAAACCACCACCCACCACCTCTTTCTTTCAAACCAACCACCCCACCATGGTCCGCACCAACGACCGCGCAGCACAAGAACCACCCTCAGTGGTAAACCGACGTCAACACCATTTCTCCGCTCCACCCTTTGGCACCATCGACTCCGATAAGTCTCCTCCATCTCCGCTACTGCAACCGCGCCGTCCTAGAAGAAACTGTAGCCCAACTCCGATAATTGTAGTCTACCCGTCCCATGAGCCACCCAATTCAGCTGACCATCCTCCAAACAGCCCAGTCGAACCACCAAACTCATCCGACAGCCAAGACCGCCTATCCCCCCGACCAAACGTCCATACACATCAACCAACACAACTGGGGCCTTCGAGAAGAATTTCGCGACCTCCGAATGATGGTGCTAAACCACATTCAACGCAAAGACGAACCCGAGGTCGCCAACAGCTACCTTTAGCCGGTTCATCAACTCCGTCAGCAGACGATACTGAATATTGCGAAAATGAAACGGAAAATCAGGACACTGAGTATCACCCACGTGAGTGAGGTCAATTTCGACAAGAAAGAGGATTCATACCCCCGAAGAACAGATTTCACGGGAATCTAACGTTCACGAACCCGGCATATCAAGCATAATTCGAACAAATCTAACATTGCCCTCTTCTGATATGTAAGCACGTCGACTCATTCTCATTATATTCTTTAGATATTGAAGAATCTGTTAATCAATATTTTGATGCTATTGGGTGGACTGATTTTGCTGCCATTGATGAACCTGCATATTATGAGTTGGTTTTTAAATTTTATTCTACATTTTACTTCGAGCGTTCTGCTAACACCACAAATACGCCTCATGCTGTCAATTTTCGCTTGCTAGGTGTGCATCATAATCTGTCCATTTCTGAGTTTAATGTTGCTTTGGGATTCGTTAGTGACGACTATTTAGCAACTAATGACTATTATGACTCATTTCTCGACATACCATCTGACTTTGATGCTAATGAAGCTTTAGCATTGTTAACCGAAATGAGACAGATTTCGTACGATCCGAAACGTTACAAGGACATAGGAATTCATAGTCCTGCACTTCGATACATACATCGATTCCTTGCTTTCAATTTTTCTGGATGTAGTGATGCGCCTGCCTCTTTAACTAGGACTGAATTATTTTTCTATGGTGCATGCATTCGGGTAGGAAGGTAAATTTAGGCTATTGGTTTGCTATTCAGTTTCAACATGTTTTGAGGTTGAATCGGCCACTAATTTTGGGTACTTACATCACACTTTTAGCTTCCAATTTGAATCCATCAGCTATCAATTTTAGTTATTTGAATTTGGCATACAAAACGGACTCTTTAGATACGTACTGCTTAGATTCTATGGGGTTACTTGCCGGTACCCCTTCTTCTTTTTATTTTGTTTCTCTAGGTACGAGAACAGATCGGTTGCATCGTGTATTTCGACGAAGATACCAGCACAAAACGGAGCCTCCAACTTCCGTCAAATCTCGGTTAACCCGAATTGAGGAAGGACTCGAATCTTTACGCACCTTAGTGACAGACGTTCTTACACACCTATGAGACCACCCTCCACGATGTTGAAATACATGGGGAGTTTCTTTTTTTCTTTATTTTTCTTACTTATTTTTGCTTTTTATTCCTTAACTTACATTGGGACAATGTAAAATAAGTAGGGGAGGGAAATATAAATTGGTTCAAATTTGCTTATACGTTATCATCTTTTTGCATGTTTTGCATAGAAGGTAAATAATTTCGTTGATAAAATAGGATGGTCCACTTATGGTTTGTCATATTTAGCTATTTAGAACTTTATGTATAAACTTTTCAATAGATTTTTCATCTTTGAATGCAGAAAAAAGAAAAGAAAAGAAAAAACAATACTCTTCTGATATGAATGTTAAGAGTGAAAATTGGGGTTGTACAATGGTCCGAGTAACCAGAATGTGGTGCTTGGGTTGTCATCACATCTCGAGTAAAAAGGTTCGTGTAGCTGTCCAAATTTCTTTGCACTCACTTCGCTAACAAGTTATCATGAGTAGGGCGAAATAACCCGCTTATAGACGTCAGAAACGAGTAACCGGAACATGGTGCTTGGGTTGTCATCATGTCTCGCGTAAAAAAAATTGAAAATACCCTAAGTACAAAAATAATAAAATGAGTGGTAAGTCTTTCTTATTTCTTAGGCTAAGTTATTTGAGATGATTATATGAAAAGACTAAATTGTTGAATTGTGCAAACCATGGGGGTCAAGTCCTATTATGGAGGAAAGTTTTCCTTTTGCAGATACATACAAAATGCTCGAGGACTAGCATGAGCTAAGTAGGGGGATTTGATTAAATGCTAAAATTACATATTTTATGTAATTAAATTGGTTAATTTATGAGAGTGCACCACTGATTTTTCCATGTTTATGTTGAATTTTGTGCAGGGGCGCAATTTAGGGCTAAATAAAAGAAAAAGAAAATAATTGGGCTAGATTGAAGAAAGAAGCAAAGAAGAAGGACCAAAGCAGAATTTTTCCAAGATGTAATTAGATGAAATTTTTGTTGACTTAGTGGGAGATTATGTTGAGATTTTTATATCATGGATTATTTTATTTCTTTGATTTTCTATAGTTAGTGGCTCTTAATTTAGCAAAGCCACTAGTATAAATAGGGGGCTACATTGTTTATTTATTCATCAAGTCATAAATCAAGCTTTCATCTTTGAATGCAATCTCTTCTTCATTCTAACGAAGCTATTTGTTGTTTTTGGTTTCTTTTTCTTTCAATTTATTAATTTCTAGTTTGTCACCAACTTAAACCATTTACAATTTCTTTTTCAAACTTCCTTTTCATTTCCAGTAGCTAGCCATCCCACTTTAATACACTACCAAAATTTCAGCCCCCATACTTAATCACGCCACCCATTCTTTTTACCCATTTTTACCTTATTTAATTTATCCAACTCCAATATGCCCCAAACCTTAGTTAACTAAATTCATTTTCAGTTTTAGGTCGGAATTAGCCTCGTCAAAACCCGTGAGTTACGAACCCGAGAAATTTAAATCCTAAATTCTAGTACTTATTATTTCTCCGGATTAAGAGTATGATTTTGTCAACTCACAAAGTCAGATTAACACTAAGTCAAAAAAGACGTCATTTGAGTTAGTGTGGTTAGACGTACAGTTGGAATTCCGAAAGGATCAATTGTCTGATTGGTTTTCCGTTAACATATTGGCGTGCCAAGTGGGGATTGTTGTTTGGTTCCGTCAAGGGAAGTAGTAACCAGATTTAAATGTCCCACGCGGCTGAGGGCATTGGTTAAAGCTAGGCTCTTCTAAAACGCAAAGCTGCCGGAGTTCTTAATCACGAACGTTTCGTTGGTTGTTCGATTGGTAAGGGTTAGTTATTGGACATTCCATAACTAATTTACACAAGGAAGAGTTGGTGTCCGAGGCATCCTTGGTAGCTATAACTAGCTTATTAGAAAAGAAGAGTTCATCTAATCTCGTAACATAACTGTGCCGTTAAACCATTTAGAATATCATTGGATACATAGGTATTACACACGAGGTGTACTGAACTGTAATCTGTCAATTCTTATACATGTATGCTCATACGAGCTGTAAACAGTAAGCTCTTTCGAGCTAAATAACGGGAAGCTCATGTGAGCTGAATAACGGGAAGCTCATGCGAGCTGAGTATCGGGAAGCTCATAAGAGCTGTGATGTGTCCGCAACACATGTAGGGCCCCAACCAAATTAGTAACCCTAATGACATGTCATTTGTATCCTACGAATTCCTAAGGTTCAATCGGGGCTCAATAATTGTCAAATATACAACCGGTATTTATTTATGGCAATTATACAATTCACAAACAATAATTCAATTAAAGACATATAAATGTATACTTTAATTACACAAACTTACCTCAACGAGTTTACGTAGATACGAAGGCGACTAATCCGATAATTTTCTTTTGCCTCGATCTAACTCCATATATAATGACCCGATAGCCACGGGTGTCAGAAAGTGCATTTTCGAGACTCTGTTACTGTAAATCGGACTTGTAAATATTTATAATAAATATTTACGAAGTTAGTTGTGTAGTTAATTAAGCTTTGGTTAGGTGAAATTGTATGAATTAAGAGTAATTAGGTAAAATTAAAGGGACCAAAGGAGCAATTATGCCAATGGTCATAATTGAGGCGGCATAAGTATATATATTATAAATATTTAAATTTAAAATATATATTATAATATTATAATATTAAAACTTAAAAGTTAAGTGTATATATATTGTTATATTATAATGATAAAGTAAAAGAAAAAGAATGAGAGAAAGAAACGAAACAGAGAAGGAAAGAAAGAAAAGAAAAAAAGAAAGAAAGAAGGAGAAAAGTTAAGGTTTCAAGGGTTCAAAGCTCAATTGGTTAGTCAATTTAGTCCCTTTTTCTTGTAATTTTTATGTTTTTGGAATCCCGGTATTAAATACTACTCGAACTATGTCAAAATTTTAGAAATTATTAAGTTTTTAAGTGATGTTTATGTTGAATAATTTTAGTATTAGAGATTAAATTGATAAATTTTTAATTTAGAAATGAAAAAAAGATTGAATTGTAGAATAAATTGTAAAGTTTGAGTATTAGGGACTAAATTGTGAAAATTCAAAATTTAGGGATTTAAGTGAAATTGGGGAGTTAAATCTAATCTAAAGTGGAATTTGTATGAAAATATAAGATTGATTGTGAAGAAATAAAATTAGTCTCGATTTAGAGACTAAATTGGAATTTAGGTAAATATTGAGTAAAAATTGAAATATTAAATATGAGATTGAATTGTGTTGTATTGATGAATTTTAATTGTTTTAATTCCATAGCTAACGTTATACCGGAATCCTCGACTAAAAAGGGAAAAGATAAAGTCGACGAGGAATAGCTCGGAATTTCTGGTTTGTATTTCTATAATCCGAAACTAGTTATTAATTTTTATTTTTATGATTTAATGCATATGGTAAGTGTTGAGGTGAATATTTGGCACTTTGACATTGAATTGAATTAAAAGTTGATTGAATGGATTGAATTAATATATATTATGAATATTAATGTGAAATTTGAATATTGGATATTTGTTGTATTTGGAAAGTGAATTGAAACCCCATTAACTGTATCGGGCTGAGTCGGATATAGATGGCATGCCATAGGATTGGAAGAGTTCAGAGATTTCTTCGACTTCTAGCTGATGAGACATTGGGTGTCAATTTATTACTTCGGATTAATTCGATGGGGCACTGGGTGCCAATTTACTTCGGTTTAACCGATGAGACATTGGGTGTCAATTTATTACTTCGAATTATCCGATGAGGCACTGGGTTCCAAACTGGTGTGTTTTGGTTGGATCCGTGTATCTGTTCGAGTCCAAGTCATGTTAATATGGGTAAATGAATAATAAAGTCTTATAATTGATATTGAAATGGAATGATATGAGAAATAAAGTGGAATAGTGAATTGAATATGGTATGGATAAAGCAATTGCATAAATGAAATGTGATTAAAATCGTGAAAAGCTATTTCTATAGCAAGTGATGGAAAATTTAGTATTGTATGGTTTTAAATGTTCAATTGTGCTTAACATTTTATTATACATATTATATTGTTTTATTTTTAAATATTCAGATTATAGAAATACCATTGAGTTTTTACTCAGTGTATGGTGTTGTTTTCCGTGCGCAGGTTAGGTACTTAATTTTGATCGTCGATTCAACATCCAACAACAATCCCGAACTCAAACGTGGTGATGTTTTTCCTTTTGTGTCAGCATGTACCTAGGGTGTCTAAATATTAATCATTTTGTGGATTGATTGTAAATAAGATTATAAGTTAATATTGGATGGTTTATACATATAAATATGTGTTGATGTTTGAGGTCATATTATAACAAGTTTAAGTTAATGTTTAAATGAATATGAAATAGGTAAAATAGATTGAATTTGACATGTTTACAACTTGGATTTGAATGATATAATTGTGGTACCTATGAGGATACATTGATTAGTCACCTAGGATGATTGTTTGACATATTTTGGATGTATTTAATTGTGTTTTAAATTGGTTAAACGAATGATTTTTGAGTTGCTTATTGTCCAAGCTTGCAGGGAATGATAAACTTGTTGTTAAAGGTACATTTTGAGTCCACACAGCCAGACACACGGGCGTGTGAACCCTGCAGCTTTGAAAATTTTTAATATTTTACGAAAAATTCTCTGAGTCTCCGAATTAGTCCCGATTTGTTTCTAACACATATTTTGGGCCTCGATGGCTCAAATAAGGGACATTACGTATGAATTTAATTGGTTTTTGACATGAATATTATGTGATATCAATGTATAAATTTATGTTTGTTTGATTGATAAGTTTCGGTAATGCTCCGAAACCTTATTCTGGCGATGGATATGGGTTAGAGGTGTTACACCGTATTGGTCTAACTGAATCTATACGAATGAATTTAATTCAATTCAATATAACTCTCATTCAATTTAGTCCAACACACATTTTTGGAAAAATTAATATTGTGCCCCTATACTTTTAATCCATTGCAATTTAGTCCCTAGGCTTGGAAAATGACTTTCATGCAATTTAATCCTTACTCAAGCCTATTAAATTTTTATACATATTAATAGCAGCCCACATAATTCAAAATTTCACAATTTTACCATAAATTTATCATCTTTTTCAATTTAATCCCTAATTAATAATTTCATCAAAATTTTCTTTACAAAAGTTGTTTATCTTATAACAACCTTTCATTTTCTATCATAAAACTTCAAAATATACTCATCAATGGGAAAACCCTATTACTTTAACAATTTTGCAAATTAATCCCCGAGCTAGCTAGATTAAGCTATTACGATCTTGGAAACATAAAAATTATTAAAAACAGGAAATAATACATACCTAATTAAGCAAAACAAGCTTGCTAATATCTCAAGCTTCCATGGCTAGGTTTTCTCTCTTTTCTTTTTTCTTTTTGGTGGTAGATGATGATAATAGATTATTTTATTTTATTTTATTTTATTTATTATAACTTTAATTGATAATTTCAAAAATTAACCTTAATGTTTCATGAAATTTCTAATGATGACTATTCATGCTTATCCACTAAGCATTTTAATGATCTATTTACTATATAAGGACCTCCAATTTCAAATTCTATAGCTATTTAATACCAATAGCTATTAGAACTCAACTTTTGCACTTAATGCAATTTAGTCCTATTTATCAAATTAGACATGTAAACGATAAAATTTCTTAACAAAATTTTTCTATGGTATTTTTATCATACTATAGACCATATAATAATAATGATAAATTTTTTCTGTCTTCGAATTTGTGGTTCCAAAATCATTGTTCCGATTTCACTGAAAACGGGTTGGTACAATGAGTTATCAAAATGATTTCATTAAGAATAATATGGAAACATTTTAAAATTTAGAAGGAGATTAATTTAATTAATTTCAATATTACAGTAACAAATCGATTAACATTATCAAGGGATAACTTTTTTTCCAACAATTTATTTAATTGGTTTTTATGTTTTGAAATTTAAATTTTCAATATTGAAATAAACAATTAAAATTTTCGGCAATATGATAAACAAGTACAATTTGACAATTTTTTAATGCATTATTTTAGTTTCTACCACTTTTTCACTTTAATCCTTAATTTTTTTTACTCCAATCAATACTGAATATTTTTTTGGTGACTAAAATGACAACGACCTAAAAGTTGAGTGACCCAAAACGAAAGGTTGAACATGATATGATATGTACAAGTTAATTGTCATTAGAGATTTAATAATTGGGTAACTAAAATGAAAGCACCCAAAAAAGTTGAATGACAAAATTGCAAGATTTTATTTTAAGTGACCAAAATGAAAACACCTTACAAATTTGGTGATCAGCTAGGTAGTCTACCATTTAAAATATATGTATAAAAAATTCTTGTCATTAGCCTCTTGATAGCCATACATTGGTTATTTCTATCACCTCATAAAAAAAAACTAACATTATTAGTATTTTAGAGTAACTCCTATAACAATTGACAAGTTTAAGTATCAAATTTGATAAAAAAAATTAAATACCAAATTAAAATAAGTTTCAAATTAAGATATTAAATTTTACATTAAACTATATAATTTTGATACCTTTGATCTGAGTTGTATAGCATAAAGTAATATATACATATAAAAGAAAGAGAAAATAGGACAAATAAACTAATGGCACGAAGAACTATATTAATCATTTAAATTGGTATCAATAAGTGTTACGTATAATGGTAAGACACGTTGTACTTTTAAAAGGAAAATTTAAGTTCGAATTTGGGAGACAATATTATTGAAATGAATAGTCACTAACTCCAAACATGAATCATAATTGTAATATGGATTTAATGTAAACTAGTAAACTATGAGTATCGGGGGATTCTTGGACATAGATTGAATTTGTGCACTGCGCATCGCACTGATAACTGCTGTAAGTTGCTGATCATGTCTCGGTAACATGGAACACATGTTGTGCTGCACTGCTTTTAAATTTGAAGCTGAATTGCAGCATCCATTACCAAATCCTGCAATATGCTGTCTGCTAACTTGATAATAACTTCCTCTGTAACGAACCGGAGATTGAACCACGTTCCCGATTTGGCCAAGTCGTTTTCAACAAGTTGTTGTAATGTTTGTTGGGGCAGCTCTGTTAAGAGTACCCAATCAACATGTCTCAACACCTCATGAACGATGTCTTTGGAGAACCGAGCCGGTCGAGGTCTCGGGTCAAGAAGTGATATCCATGGAGAGCATCTAAAATAACACCGATACATCTCCGAAAGGACTTCGTTGATGTAGCTGAAAATCAGTCTATGATGATCAGTACTACAGGACTTGTGATGCCATAATTTGACATTATCAAACATAGATGAATCAAGCATTTGATCTGCCAAATTCCATTTCCTAAAGAGTTCATCCCAATTCAGACCAGAGATTTGCAGAACTGATCTTATGTATTTGGACAAAGATTCTTGCTTATCTATTGAAGTGCCTGCATTGTTCTTCATGTCCAAATGGGATTCCACATGAGAAGATTCATAGAGTTCTTCAATATTTATACAAAATGATTCAACTGGTGGCTCAGCTGCACCATATGCAGATGTTAACTAAATTACTCTATAATACATATTGTTGAGAGAGGGGAGGTCGGTTTCAGTCCCTCAAAAAGTAGAGGTATTATGTCTGGCGTGTCTATACTCAATTTTATCTTCAGGTTTTGTCTTTCAACTCTGAAGAGAGCCCCAATGGGTTCAAAGAGTTTAGGGAGTGCCTCATCACCAAGGAAGTCGGGAGACAAACCCAGGTATAAAACTAAGCATAGACAATCCAGAGACAATATAGTCTAACCAAGTGGTAGTCTTATTACCCACTAATGCCATATAAAGGCATGGATTCAAACCTTGCCAAGGTCAAATGCTCACATTTCCTTGGTTTAAGGCTCTCCTTAAATTTCATGAACCCATCAGGCCTCTCCTTGGAGTTGGGAGACAAAACCCGATAATAAAACCGAGTATAAACATCCCGAGCACAATAACTCTACTGTTTGATCTGAGACCGACGTCCCCTCAAACACATACAATTAAAGTAGTTTGTAGTTTAAGGATTTTACCTGCTGGAGATACAGTGCTAGGAGATATATGGCCAATGGTACTCTTCTTTGCACCACCATGCAATCCATCATACAAGGGCTGTGCCTCTATAGCTTCAATGGTAACAGAACTTAAGCAACCACTCATGTTTTCTATTTGAACCCTCCTCTTGTATCCATTAACAGTTGAAAAGGGTGAAAATCTCATCTGTGGAGAATCAAACCCATGTTCCCTGTCCCTTCCTGGTGTAACCATAGGCAACACGTCATGTTCAGGCAAAGACTTTAATAGGTCTGAGGTTGTATAGCAAATTTCAGTGGATGAAGCAGCTTTGTTTCCAATGCATGAACCAAAGTCCTGAGTTATATTGACATCACGGGATGATTCGGGTTTTTTTCGATCATGGGACACCTGCCACTGCTCTTTTCTCTTCGCCCTTAAACCATGTGTCAATTTCCTTTTTATGTGTTGAAAAGACAACAATGTTGGCCTAACACCCCTGTCTTTTTTACTATAATGAGACTTTGGTGATGGCCAATTACTGATTCTATTAGGACAGTTTTGTTTGACAGCCTTCAAGACAACTATTGTGTTCAATGGTTGGGACAGTGATGATGTTTTTGTTTGCTGTTTCTTTGCCTGAGAATCACATAATTCATGAACATGTTTCACCAGCAGTGAATTTGGATCCTGCAGGAGTTTCATCAACAATTCCTTGTTGGAGTTCGAAATCTCCAATGCATCGATAAAATCCGTAGACTGGTTACTTATTAACCTTTGATTTATGAATGCTTCGACCGCTTCATTCATGCGAACTCGAAGATTAATCTTAGTGTGATGATCATCCTTCCTACCTCTGTTAGTTACCATATTTCGATCAGAAAACCGCCTATACCCCTCCGTTGCTGCATTACTAGCTCGAGCCGGATAACGACTCTTGGTTACCTTCCTAAGGTCTTCACTAGAGGGAAAATTAGGCTTATTCCTTGTATAACCATTGCCTCCTGCAGTATAATTACACCTGGTTGGGCATCGTTACAACCATAAGAACTTATCAGTACATAAGATTATGATGAGATTCTTACCTTTAGACGGTCTGTTTGCGAGCTTACGACGGCGAAAATTGAGGAAGCGAATTAATCCCCAGGCACATCCTGATTTGTACTTTTCGTAGATTACAGGAGTTTTAGATGACAGCATAGGGCTCCGAGGCAATGTCGTGCCCATTTTGGGTGGATGATGAGTTACTAATTATGATGGCACATTTTGCGTCTCCTGTCCATGAAACAACAACCTCCATTTTCATTTACGGCTCATTTAGAATTCCAAAAGCACACAAGGAATCAAACAAGAACAAGAGAAAGTACCTGAAATGTTGTCTTCTTCAAGTAGTAGAAGAGGAGAAAGAACAGAACAGGACAGGACGGGACAGAATCAACCTCCCTTGTTTCAGTATCGTGGAAACAAGGGCTTTCTATTCATGCTTCAACTCTCTCTGAAGTTCTGAACCATTCACATAAAATATATACAAAAACTTGCAATGCACACACATTTTCAATTTTTCATGCATTGTTCATCATCTCCAAAAGTCAATTAAAAAAAAAAAAGAACTGTCCTTTCATCCACCCATGTGAGCATCTTTCATTTTATTTTATTTTAATTTTTTAATGAGTTTCTTTAGCTTGGTCAATATATGAGGTCTGAAGAGTTATTGTTATAAGAATGGTGGTCTGGCATTTGGTTCATATGAGCCATTTTGGATGAAGATTGAAGAATGGTAAAAGAGTTATTATAAGTTAGACATTTTAATATACAAATCATATATCAGCCTTTATGGCAATGAATGGGCAATGGGGTAATCGTCGTGTTGAAATTAAGTTGTATATTTTTATGAGAGTTAAAATATAATTTTTCAATGTTAATAACCTATTTTTTTTATAAATGTTAAAAGATTAAATTAAAATTTATTATTTTTAAAAAATTAAAATATAATTTAATTTTTTCTCAATTAAAATTTTGTAAATTTTAAGAGATCAATATTGCAATTATACATTTTAAGGGGCGGAGCGACTGTAGGGGTAAACTTTCAAATGAAGCAAAAATACCATTCATCACAAATTCTCTCATTGATGTTTCCTTTTTTTCCCTTCAGCCTTATATATATGTATTTGGAGTTTATTTTCTGAGGAATAATTTGAGTTCGAATCATAATTGTATAAAAATAAAAATAAAAATAAAATAAAAGGTAAACTACACTTAATATCATTAAGTTATTAGTAAATTTAAGTTTTGATCATTTAACTTTAAAAAATTTGCAAAATGATTATTAAACTATTCGAAAGCTTTTGTTTAAGTCATTAATTAATAAAACTATTAGTAATCATCTTTCCATGTCAACTGCCATGCCAGCACTTAATGACATGTCATGGCCTTCAACGGAAAATTAATTCAAATAGCTTAATTGAGTGCACTTTTCGATGATGGACTTAATTGATTTTTTAATTATTTTCAGAAGACTTATTTGATATTTCAACTTTTTTTTATGCAATCCACACTTCTACCCCTCAAACTCTTAAATTGAAGAAAAAATATGCTTAAGCACGCTTGAAATAAGACACAATTAATTATTTTATAAAAAATTTAAATACATAATTAGTATAAAAGTTTTTTTAATTTCACAAATAATATTAAAATTTTTATTATGTATTATAGATAATTATTTAATATATAAGTAGTTAAGAGTTTTAAATATACGAACAGGCTTAAAAACACCAAGTATCTTTACTTAGTATTTAAAAAATAAAAAATAAATTTCAGAACCAAGTATATAAGGCTATCCAAAACCATCAAATATCCTTGACTTTTCCAACTTTATTGTATTACTATGCCAGATTTGAAGCATGTGTAATGAGTTCATGATGTAGGGAAAGATGACTCCTCCTAGAGTGGTGTTTGAGTGGGCTCAATCTTTGCATGTTGCTTTTTACTTACTCAATTTCGCTCGTAATCCAGTTCTCCCCAAAAGACCGAGGCAAGTTAGATGGGTTCCTCCACTTGATTCTATTATTAAGATTGGGCAATGCCTACTTCGAGAGATACTATAGCCATGGATGGGGTGTGGTGGCGAGACACTTTGAGGGCTTTATTCTTGGAGGCATTGCAGAACCATCCAAAGGCACTTACCCTGCGAATCTAATAGAGCAAAAAGCCTTCATCATGGCTCTCAAATCCGCTACGAGCATAAGCTATTTTGGTGTAGCAATCGAGGGTGAGTCCATGATTATGATCAATAGACTTCATTCGAGAGGCACAGACTTATTATTGCTTGGCGTGCACCTTTGGGAGGCTTATAAATAATATTTACCTCCTCTATTTCCTTTTCTTATGTATTAATAATTCAGTTGCACACCATTTAACTAATTTGGCGTGCAATATTTTTATTTTTATTTTATAATTATTTTAATGTTATACACATGCTTTTGTAATACTTGATGCGATGAATGTTTAATGCATTATCTTTTTACATTTCTAATAAAAGATACATGATAATTTCTTATCAATTTTTTATAGATTTGTTAAATAATTTTTTTCATCCACGTCAAGGGTGTGTCAAAATTTAGTTTGTATTAAGCTCCTAATTGAGTTGGTGTCACAAGTCAATCAAAAGTCAACCCAATTAGAAAATTATTAAAATATTTTTTATATACAAAGTAAATTATATTATTGTAAGAGTGTTTATTTTTACACTTTTATATTAAATCAATAAAGCTCAATCACAATAAAATTTAAACTTATGGCATAATAAATTTTAAACATTTAACTTTATTATTTTAAGTAAAGATTTTTTTATAAATATATTTAAATTTATCATAATTTAATAAATATATATATATAAGTGTTTATCACATTTTTACAACATTTAAATAATATTTTATCACCTTCTCCTGTTTTAAAAAGAATTCACTACAAATAAATTAAATCTTTTTACAGGAAATAAACCACATTTCAGAATCCAGTCAAATAGAAGATTCTATGCTAACTTTGAGTTTAAAAAAATACTATCTTTGGTTTGAAGTCAGCAATATGAATTACAAATCTCTGAAATAATAAAATAAAGACAACTAGCCTTGTCATTCCACACACTCATATTTAATAATCACAAATTAATCCATTTTTATATACATTGTAATTGGCATCATTCATAAAATTCCACTTCTTGCTTGCATCAACTTCTTTCTAAAACATTTTTCAAATAATGTTGACTATTTTTAAGCCTCTCAATAAATATTTGACATTACAATAAATAAAAAAAAAGGTAATCACAAACAAAACTGCATATCAGTAAATCTTATAAATTTCTTGTTATCTATACTATTATTTAAGTTTTAAATCGAGTTGGTGTCACAAATTAACCTGGCACCAAATCAATTAAAAATTACAAAAAAAAAAGAGAGCATTTTCACAAACTAAGTTATACTATTATGATGGTGTTTTTATCCTTTTATATAAATAAAATTAAAAAAATATCTAGTCAAAATGAGATTTAAATCTTCAACACTACGGATTTTAGATTTTCAATTTCACCATTTCAACTTAAGAAACTATAAAAATAATTTTTACACTAACATATAAATAGGAGGATAATGCACTCAAACTCATTTCCCTGCATTGGCAACAATACTCATGCCAGTTGAATTAAGACTTAATCGACGCCATAATCTAGTTTTAATTAGTGATATTTGTATTTTATTCTTAATCTATACTATTATTAAATGATTAATTGAATTTGTAACAATAATTAACTGAACACTAATTCAATTAAATAAATGTAAAAAAACCCTAATTTTAATGTATGGAATTATATGAATTTAAGGATAATAATACAATTTTTTTTTTCATTTTGTCCACTATACATAACTTCTTTAAAAGGAATACTACCACTTTTAGAAAAAAAAATTCCTTTTTATCTTTTTATTTATTTATCTCCTTCCATATGAGTGTAGATTTTTAGTCTTTATTTTTTATATAATGTCTAGAACTACCCATAATCCTTCTCCAACACTTAAATAAAAGGATAATGCGTTTTAACCTACTTAAACTCACGCTTTCCTACATTGACAATAATATTAATGCTAACTAAGCTAAGATTCAATCGGCAAAATTAATATCTGTGGACAATTTAACTTTTCAACATGCAAATATTTTCAGTTAATTTCATGAAATGTTCTTTTTTTTTTTTAAATAGTGTTATGACTTATATACATTTTGCATTTTTATATAATTAAACAAATATTATACATTTTTTATTTTTATTTTGTATTTTTTTGTCCAAATATAAGGGTGTATATGTAATATAAATAAACAATGTCAAAGATGGAATTAATTAAAAAAATTAAAATTTGAGATTAAAATACAGATTTTGAAAAAATAAAGGAATTAGAAATGATAAAAAAAAAGTTTCATAACAGGACTTTTCTTTAGAAAAGTAAGCAGTAAAAATTATTGATGGATCAAATTTTATATTAATATCAACTGAGGTCTTAAATATATATAAATATATATTATATATATTTCACTCTGCTTATAATTAAGTGGATAATAATAAAAAGATTAAACCCACTAAAAAATGCATAGTACACACATTTTATTTACTGACACGTGGGCTACCATGGTGCTTTCTTTTTCTTCTTCTTTTGCATTTTAAAAATGTATAATAACCTATTTGGCCCTTCAACTTTATAAAAAAATCATTTTAGCCATTCATTTAAATTTTTACCTCTTTTCGACTTTGAACCTGCGTTGTTTATCAAATCATCCCAAAATAGATGAAAATTCAACATTTTTTTAACTTTGCTGATGTGACATAAGTCATGCCAACAATTAATTAATTTTTTTAATATTAAAAATTTTAAAAAATATAAAATTTATTAAATAAATTATTAACATTATTAAAAAAAGTATATAAAATATAATATATATAACATATATTTTTTAAATTTTTAAATAATTAATTAATTGTTGATATGGTATACACGTGAATGCCACATCATCAAAGTTAATAGAGGTTAACTTTTCCATCCATTTTTGGGTGATTTTACAAAGGGTTAATAAGTAGTTTGCCCCCTGAATTTGTCAAAAAGTACCTAGTTGGTACCTGAACTTGTATTTTGTCACCTATATGGGTACCTCTACACAAACATGTTAGTTTATGTTAAGCACTAATAACCAATCCGTTGGTGACATGTGGCAATCTCTCAGTATGCCACGTGGCATATATAAACTTTAAAAATAAAAAAACTTTTAAAATATATAAATTAATAAAAGAAGTATAAAATTTTCACATCAAGAATGAACTTGGACAAAAATTTATATTCTTATTTATTTATTTTTAAAGATTTGAAAAAAAATAATTTGTGCTTGTCATATGTTATACTGAGAAATTGTCACATGTCACCACTAGATTGGCTATCAATACCACGTCAGAAGAAACTAATGGTGTTAAGCAGAAATATCAACCTGAGTAACAAAATACAAGTTCAAGTACCATCTAGGTATTAAAAAAAAAGTTCAGATACCAACTAGGTAATTTTTGACAAGTTCAGGAGGCAAACTACATGTTAACCTTTTGACAAACAATGTAAGTTTAAGGGTTAAAAGCAACAAAAAATTAAATAAAGGGTTAAAATGACTTTTTTTTTGTAAAGTTAAAAGGCAAATAAGTTATTATGCCTTTTAAAAATATTAAATTTTAGTTTTGATCTCTCGATTATGTCTACATTTGAGATTTAGCTGCTCCATTTTTAATTTCTAATATAATTTGATCCATATACTTTTTAATTAGTCCAAACAATTAATATTATTAATTTTTTAGTCAAAATGTTATGTGGATATATATAATTTGGATGCTCTAAGGGTATCAGAGATGGATACATAACTTTCCATTTCTTTTGGGTTTGCTTTGCTTCTTCTTTTTTTTAACATTATAAAAATAATCAAATTTCAGATTTAGCTCCTTATACTATACTGAAACTAGAGATTTAATCTATATATTTTACTTTTTGACATAATTTAGTCTTTTTAGTTTTATAATGACATTTGTCAGTTTAAATACTTAACATTGTTAACTATTTCAATCAAAATGCTAACATCAATTTTTCTTAAGAATGCTATTCCAACAAAAAATCATTTTATCATAACGAGTTTGAATAATTTTTTTTAATCTAAAAAAATAATTTCAACATTTTTTTTTATTTTTACATGACTATCAAGTGATTTTTATTAATTTTAAAATATCACATTAAAAAAATTAATAGAGCAATTTTAACAATAATATCAATTAGACCTAAAATTCAAATATACAAAAGGTTTAAACTTCATAATTAATAATATCAATTAGACCTAAAATTCAAATATACAAAAGGTTTAAACTTCATAATTTAACATAAATAAATGATGAACCCAACACGAGACAACCATTCTAATTTAACTTATTTTACAACCTTATGGCTTATGCATATGTAATGACCCAAAATTCACGGGTACCGGAAAAGTACGATATCGGGCATCCGTCTTAGTAAATTGAGTCATAAATAATTATTAGAAGTAATTATGAGTTTAGTTGAGTGTTTAATTAGATATTAATTAGGTGAATTTAGCGTAATTTAAAGTAATTAGGAAAAAGGATCAAATTGAATAAAGAATGAAAGCCTAATTATCGATTAAAAGAAAGTAAAAAGGGCTAAAATGGAAATTAAGCCATTTATATGAAATGAGACGGCATATATGCATTAAAATCCAAGATTTTATTTAAGTTATACATAAATATTATATATATAATTATTATAATTATTAACCATTATTATGGTCTTATATTATTATTATTATTATTATTATTATTATTATTATTATTAAATAAAGTAAATAGTAGACAATTGTATGGTAATAAAATATACATGTGTAAAAATTTTATTTGTACATTTGTAAACTAAACACCTAAATTACTTATAATTTAAGTATGAAGATATTTTATAATTATTAATTGAATTAATTATATTATGTGATTTTTATATAATAAATAAATTAAAGACATGACAAGTGTATGATGATGATAAGGTAATTAAATAATGATAAATTAAAGACATGACAAGTGTATGATGAAGATAAATATTTACTAATTATTATTATTAAGGTAAAGATATTTATTAAATTAAATAATTAAACTGTGTGATTTTTATTTGATAAACAAATTAAATAATGACAATTGTAATAAAATTATTGGTACAAATATAGAAATATAGGTGTGACCAAATGTAAAATAAATATTGTTATTAAAATAGATATTTATTATAATCATTATATTATGTTAATAAAATAAATAAAATATAAAAAGAAACAAAAACAAAGAATAGAAACAGAAATGAGACGAGAAGCAGGGGAGAAAAAGCGAAAGAAAAAGGGAAAGAAAAATAAAAGAGAAAATTAGGGATTTGAAGCTTGAAACTTTAATTGGTAAGTTTAATCAAGTCTTTTTCTTATAAATTTGATGTTTTTGGAATCCAAGAGTGAAATACTCTTGGATTTAAGTTGAAATTTTGAAAGTTAATAGATTTTTGAGTAGGGTTTATGTTGAATAAATGATGGAATTGAGGGTTTATTTGATAGAAATTTTGATTGGAATTAAATAAAGGATTGAATTGTAAACTAAGCTATAAGTTTTGAGTTTTAGGGACTAAATTTAGAGAAATTCAAAATTAGGAAAATATGCTGAAATTTTAATAGTTAAATTTGAGTTTGGATGAAATTTGAATAGAAATAGAGTGTGAATTGAATTAGGAAAGTAAGTGAACTTAGTTAGGATCAAATTGAGAATAAAGAAGAAATTGAATAGAAATTCAATTATTTATCATAATTAGTGCTGTAATTAATAGTGTAAATTATTATTTTTCGTAGCTAACAAAAAACCCGACGCATCGGCATCAAAAGGAAAGGAGAAAGATATCAAGGACTAAAACGGGAGATTTACGGTTTGTAGTACTATAATTTGAATTTATTTATTTTCAATTGTTAAATTTCAATTAAAGTACTTGGTAAATGAAATTGAGGTGAGTGTTAAAAATATTGCATTGAGTAAAAGTGAATGAAATGAATTGAATCTAAGTGAAATTATCTGAACTGTGTATTGATTAAAAAGTGGAAAGTGAAATTGAATTGAATTGTGATTGAATCGAAAGTAAATTTAAAATAGAAAAATGATTTGAATACCCTATTATCTAGTCGGGCTGAGTCGGATATAGTTGGCATGCCATAGGATTGGAAGAGTTCAGGGATACTTCGACCTCGAGTCGATAAGACACTGGGTGTCACTATATTTCTTCGGATAGATTCGATGAGGTACTGGGTACCAACTTACTTCGGCTTAGCCGATGAGACACTGGGTGTCAACGTTGCTTCAAACTATCCGATGAGGCACTAGGTGCCATTCTGGTGTGTTTGGTTGGATCCGTGTATCCGACAAAGTCTGAATCTTGTTAATAGGGGCAAATAAATGGAATAGAAAAAATCGAATGAAAATGATCGACTTTATTCATGAAATGGAAAGTGAAATTGGAATTGAGAAATGAGAATGAAAAGAATGAACCAAAGATTCACGAAGAGATTTATGTTCAATAAAATTGTTATATGATATTAAATTGATGAATAGCCAAATTGAGTAGTTATTGTTGAGAAATGAAAATTAAGAATAAATTAGTTTATTTATGAATGAATTAATTATTATATAATTTGACATGTTTATTTGTTATTTTACTTAAATAATTTAAATTATAGTAATACCACTGAGTATGAAATACTCAGCGTACGGTTGTTTCCGTGCGCAGGTCGATAGAAGTCAAAGGTTCCGGTTCAGCATCCAGATCAATCCCGACTTCAACATAACTTCGGTTGTTTCCATGCACAGGTCGATAGAAGTCAAAGGTTTCGGTTCAGCATCCAGATCAATCCCGACTTCAACATAACTTCGGTGATGTATTTTTCCTTTTGGTAAATATGGCATGTACTTAGGTCTTACTAAAGAGTTTTGTAAATTTTGGTTGTAAAGAATTGGCTTCTAATGTTTGAATGATTAAATGCTAAATTTACATATTTTATGTAATTAAATTGGTTAATTTATGAGAATGCACCATTAATTTTGCCATATTTATTGAATTTTGTGCAGGAATGCAATTTGGGGCTAAATTGGGCTAGATTGAAGAAAGAAGCAAAGAATGAGGGCCAAAGCAGGATTTTTCCAAGAATAATTAGCTGAAATTGTTGACTTAGTGGGAGATTATTTTGGGATATTTTTTATATTATGGAATATTTTTCTTGATTTTCTATACTAGTTGGCTCTTAATTTAGCAAGGCCACTAGTATAAATAGAGGCTACATTTGTTCATTTTAATCATCAATTGAAATATCAAGCATTCATCTTTCAATACATTCTCTCTTTTCTCACAAATTTATTTGTTGTCTTTAGTTTCCTTTACTTTCAATTCTTAATTTTCCAGCTTGTTACCACTTAAACCATTTTCAATTTCCTTTTCAAACTTTCTTTCCATCTCCAGTAGATAATTCACTTTATTACTTTATTTCACCACCAAAATTTCAGCCCCCCCAAATTAAATCATGCTTCCCATTCCTTTCATCCATTTTACCTTATTTAATTATTCCAATACCAACATGCCTCAAACCTTAGCCAACTAAATCCATTTTCAGCTTTAGGCCGGAATTAGCCTCGTCAAAACCCGTGAGTTACGAACTCGACCGATTTAACTCCTAAATTCCAGTACTTATTATTTCTCCGGATTAAGAGTATGATTTTGTCAACTCACAAAGTCAGATCAACATTAAGTCAAAAAGACGTCATTTGATTTAGTGTGGTTAGATGTATAGTTGGAATTCCGAAAGGAACGTTTCTAATCGATTTTCTGTGAACACATTGGCGTGCCAAGTGGAGATAGTTGTTTGGTTCCGTCAAGGGAAGTAGTAATCGGATTTAAATGTCCCACGCGGTTGAGGGCATTAGTTTGAGCTAGGCTCTTTTAGAACCCAAAGCTGCCGGAGTTCTAAATCACGAACGTTTCGTGGTTGTTCGATCGGTAAGGGTTAGTTATTGGACGTTTCATAACTAATTTACACAAGGAAGAGTTGGTGTCCGAGGCGTCCTTGAGCTTATTGGAGAAGAGGAGTTCATTTAATTTCGATGATCGGTTTAAAGACGAGGGAAAATCCGTACCTAAGGCTGAGCTTATTTTAATTAATTTTTCTTAATATTTATTTCACTGTTTTTATTATTCTGTTTTCAACTTTTTCTTTTCACGCATTTTATTTATTTATTTTCAGGACTTCAAATTTTATCCCTCCGAATTTCTTGGGCACGACAGCTGTCCCAACATAAATCTAGTCAATAGAGAAACAATTTGTAGTAAACCTAGTCTCTGAGGGATCAACCCTACTCCCTATACTGCTTAAATTTGGAAAATTAGGTGTAGGTTTATATTGGTGGATTCGACACCCATCATTGAATGATAAATGAAACATTAAGTTATAAAATGGTATGTCCGGTATTAAAATTGAAATGAGATGAGCAAAGTTTATTAGTTAACTTTTATAAAGTATTATGAATATTGTTGATCAATTTGATAAGTAAATGTTTAGGCATGATTTAGACATGTTTGAATGTGAAAATGTGTTGGTTTCTGTATTAATTGTAAATTGGTTGCGGTTTTTAATTACAGGGGGTTTATGTTAAAATAAGTAGAAATGTTGTCGAAATTTATAAAAAAAAATTGAAAAGAAATGAATGAAGTCAATTTATAAAATAAACATATAAATTTATGGTTATATTTTAATATGTTTGTCATTTATTTAAGAATTATCTGTAAATTGTTTGATATGTCCGGTAATTCCTCGTAACCATGTTTCAGCGATGGTTTAGGGTTAGGGGGTATTATAGTTATTGGTATTAGAGCTATCAAGTTTAGCCGATTCTCGGTCTAAATCGAGCTCGGAATTGAGTTTAGATGTACATGCCACCATTGAGTCAAACTGAGTCGGGATTTTTGGATGCTGACCTATTTATTTGTTTCTGTTTTATAGATTAAAGATATCTAATGAAAGAATAAATAATACTGATGAAGAAATGTATCCCGGAGAAGGAAAAACTTATAGGTTAGATGAAACTGAATCGGCAACACCTAGTATTAACCCGATAAGGAATCAATCTCCTAGAGCAGATAGAAGAAATAATAGAGATGATTCTGATATATTAAGAATTATTATCGATGCTTTGCAAAAAGTAGCAGGGATTGTTCCTGCTACGAGTTCAGCACCTACTCCAAGACAGGCCCTGATAAAAGAACTGAGGAAATATGGTGCTACTGAATTTATGGGTCTAAAAGAAGTCGATCTATCCGCAGCTGAAAATTGGATGGAGTCGATTAAAAGAATTTTGCAGCAGTTGGACTGTACCCCCCAGGAGTGTTTAATTTGCGTTGTATCGTTGCTACAAGGGGAAGCTTATTTATGGTGGGAATCAGTGATTCGACATTTACTGGAGGATCATATAACATGAGATTTATTTCAGAAGGAATTTCAAAAGAAATATGTCGGAGAAATGTATATTGAAGATAAGAAACAAGAGTTTCTAATGTTACAACAGGGTGATATGTCTGTAATAGATCATGAGAGAGAATTCTCGAGACTTAGTAGATATGCCTCCGAGTTTATTCCAACAGAAGCTAATAGTTGTAAAAGATTTTTACGGGGTTTGCGAGACGAGACTAAGGTACAGTTAATATCGCATCGAATTACTGAGTTAGTAGATTTGATTGAACGAGCCAAAATGGTGGAACAAGTGCTGGGCCTCGACAAAAAGACTGAAGTTGTTAGACCAACCGGGAAACGTACAGGAACTACCAGTTCGAATCCTCAGCCGAAAAGATTAAAGGAATCCCAAGGTGGTTGGAGATCCAGTTATAGATCAGACAGAGGTGGTAGAAGCAGAGGGAAACAGACAACAGTATCTACTAGTAGTGTGAGAGGTCCACCTCTGAGTGTAGAAATTCCAGACTGTCAGCACTGCAGAAAGAAACATAGAGGGGAATGCTGGAAATGAATTTGAGGCTGTTTTCGATGTGGTTCTACAAACCATTTCATCAGAGATTGTCCAAAGGCTGATAGTACTGCACTCGTGACATCACAGAGATCAGTATCTACTAGAGGCAGAGGGTCAGGTAGAGGTAGTTCGGTATCCAGAGGTAGAGGTGTTTGTAGGAACGGTGATATAGTTACACAACAGTCAGAGGCAAGAGCACCAGCCAGGGCCTATGTAGTTCAGACTCGGGAAGAAGGCGATGCCCATGATATTGTAACAGGTATATTCTTATTACATTCTGAGTCTATTTATGCTTTAATTGATCCAGGGTCGTCGCATTCATATATTAATTCCAAACTGGTTGAGTCGGGAAAGTTAAAATCTGAAATGTCTAGAGTTTTAATAGAAGTGTCTAGCCCTTTGAGACAAACTATATCTGTAGATAGAGTATGCCGGAGATGCCCGTTGATGATACATGATAAAATGTTTTCCGTTGATTTATTGATCATGCCTTTCGATGACTTTTAGATAATCTTGGGTATGGATTGGTTGTCTGAACATGGAGTGGTATTGGATTGCTATAAAAAGAGGTTTAGTATTCAGACAGAATACGGGGACAAAATTGATGTGAATGGCTAATAAATTACTTCGACAAGGTTGTACAGCATATCTAGCTTATGTTATTAATTCTAATTTGGTTGGTAGTCAATGCAGTAAGATCAGAACCGTATGTGAGTTTCCAGATGTATTCCTTGAAGAATTACCGGGTTTACCTCCTGACAGAGAGGTTGAATTTGCTATTAAAGTTTATCCGGGTACAGTACCAATCTCTATACCTCCGTACCGAATGTCGCCCACTGAATTAAAAGAGTTGAAGGTGCAGTTACAGGACTTACTAGATCGTGGATTCATTAGACCGAGCATTTCACCTTGGGGAGCTCCGGTATTGTTTGTTAAAAAGAAAGATGGATCAATGCAGCTTTATATTGATTACCGGCAGTTAAATAAAGTGACGATCAAGAACCGGTATCCGTTGCCCCGTATAGATGATTTATTTGATCAGTTAAAAGGAGCTTCGGTATTTTCGAAGATTGATTTGAGATCTGGGTATTATCAGCTGAAAGTAAAATAAAGTGATGTTCCGAAGACTGCATTTCTTACTCGATATGGTCATTATGAATTCTTGGTGATGCCATTTGGGTTAACTAATGCTCCAGCTGCTTTCATGGATTTGATGAATCGTATTTTTCAGCCGTATTTAGACCAGTTGTGGTGGTTTTTATTGATGATATACTGGTTTATTCGAAGTTAGATTCAAAGCATGATCAGCATCTTAGAACCGTGTTACAGATCCTGCGGGAAAAACAATTGTATGGGAAATTGAGTAAATGTGAATTCTGGTTATCAGAGGTAGTATTCTTGGGACATGTGATATCGGCAGATGGAATCAGAGTTGATCCGAAGAAAATTGAAGCAATTGTTCAGTGGAAAGCACCGAAGAATGTATCTGAGGTACGCAGTTTTCTTGGTTTGGCTGGGTATTATAGAATATTTGTAAATGGGCTTTCGAATATAGCTTTGCCGATGACCAAGTTACTACAGAAGAATGTTCCTTTTATTTGGGATGATCAGTGCCAGAGGAGTTTTGAGACATTGAAACAAATGCTGACAAAGGTACCAGTTCTAACTTTACCAGAATCGGGGAAAGATTTCATAGTGTACAATGATGCTTCGTTGAATGGTTTGGGTTGTGTATTGATGTAGGATGGAAAAGTAATAGCTTATGCATCTCGACAGTTGAAGCCACATGAACGCAACTACCCGACACACGATTTGGAGTTAGCTGCTGTAATTTTTGCATTGAAGATTTGGAGGCATTACTTGTATGGTGAGAAATGTTATATTTACACTGATCATAAAAGTCTCAAATATCTTCTGTCACAAAAGGAGTTGAATCTGAGACAGAGACGATGGATAGAACTTTTAAAAGATTATGATTGTGTTATAGATTATCATCCATGAAAGGCAAATGTGGTAGCAAATTATTTAAGAATAATGTGGTACCATAAATGTCATAACCCTGTTCCGGTGATGGTTTGGGGTTAGGGGGTGTTACAGCATAAGCTTTGGATAAGCCATCCATTTACATAAAGAGAGAGTGTAAAGGTTGATGGAATCAGATTAGACCTATTGGAATGAAATTAGATGATATATTGGTCTGGATAAAGGGATTGAACTGATTTATGAGCAAACTGTTTAGAATAAAAAAAATATGGTTTAATCGGTTTATATTTTTTATATTTACTATTTATTTAATTATTTTTGAATCAATAATCAAACCGAGAATCAAATAGTCTAATCGATTTGATCACTAATCCGATTTTTAAAACATTCACTTGAGAAGTAAGAGTCAACTTATAAATATTTGGAGTTAAAAATTGCAATTATATTAAGGGTAAATTACATAAATGTTCATCCAATTATGAGAGTGTGTATATTTTGGCCACCTAACTATAATTTTTTTTAATTTAGTTATTAAATTTTTGGAAATTACATTTTTAATTACCTTGTCATGTAGTGAATAACGGAAGTCTAACGTGGGCTTTTTTATTAGCCTAATAACAAATTTTGTCCTTCAATATTTCTATGAAATTGGTCGTAATTTTAAAATGTTTAAAAATTTAGCCTTCAACATTAACAAAATTTATCAATTTAGTCCTAATTCTAATAAATTCCAAAAAAAAATAGGAAGGAAAATATTAAAAAATCATTTTTCAATAAAATATAAAAAATTATAAAAATGATTTAAAATTCAAAAAATGTACAAATTATAATATTTATAAACAATAAATTCGAAATATACAATCATTTATCCAAATTCATTCCAATAAAAATATATTTCTTTTAATTTTTCTATTTAAAAAAAGAATTTTTTATGTTGATGTGGCACTGCCATGTCAGCAATTGTTGTTGACATGGAGCAACATGTCAGCACTATTAACGGCCACGTAAACGCTATAACAATCAAAGACGGAAAACGTTGGTCAAAGGATTTAATTGAGTGCATTTTTCACGGAGAGGCTTATTAGCCTTTATTAATTATATAAGTAACTTTGTATAAAGAAAGATTTTTTTAATCATTTCTTAACTGAGTTGATAGGTTGTTGACTTATGATACCAATTTAGGCAGTGATTTTATTATAACTTATGACACACCTATGATGCGAGTGAAAAAAAGTCGTCGTAATAAACTTGAAATTAACAAAATAATTCTAATACTATCAATAATTAGACCTGAATTTTGAAATCTGAAAAGTAGAGAGAGTAAATTCTTAAAAATAAAAGTAAAAAGACTAAATTTTAAATTTAAGAAGAGTGCAGGGACTTATGGCAGATTTTAACCAAATAAAATCCTTAATATCCGGGAACTTCTTTTAGCGGGTTTTCAACTGTAGGAGGGTAGTGTATTCCATGCGCCTTGGAGTAATGAGTTGAGTAGCTCGTAGATAGTGACCATTAAAGCTTTGGGAGTTTAGAGGGTTGCTTTGCCACTTCCTTCCAAAACTAGTAGATCCATTTCCTCATCTTATTATCAATTTATCATTACCTGCAGCCCCCAAAAGTCTACGATTCCTGTTTAACTTTTATCGTTTCCGAGAAGACAACACCAAAAGCAATCATTACTGTGATCCCACTTCAAAGGATCACCTGAACAAGGACTATTAATAGGGAGAGGAGTAGGAAAAGCTCTCTCCCATTAATGGGTTTGCAGAGACTTTGTGGAGTAATCTTAGTATCAGCTCTGATTTCATTTGTCTGTCAGCCAATTTCTGTCATTGCCGGTGATATAGTACACGACGACAATTTAGCTCCCAAGAAGCCTGGTTGTGAGAACAATTTTGTTCTAGTAATTATTCTAAATCCTTTCTTCTATTTATTTATTCATTTCTTTGTTTCTCCACTGGTTTCCTTAATTTTGTTTTTCTTATTGAATTTGGTAGTGGTAAGTAACCAAGCACTTTCAATAATGTTGCTTTTCCCTATCACTCTATACCCGACCAAAAAGCCAATAGAATACAATACGCCATGTTTGAAGCAACTCAAACAAATATTAAAATGATAACCGAAGCTAAAAAAAAATCAAACTAAAATAAGAAGTTCATACAAATGTTAAACCAACATAAATGAACTCAAAAAAATCCATACACAACCATCCAAGGTCAATGATAGTTAAACATAGAGTACGTTAAGAATCCTGGGTTAAACTAGTAAAATGTAGGTTATGTCTCAAGAAGGAAGTCATGTCACTGTCTTGAGATAGGTCATTGTTTATAAATTTTAAGTTTGAAGTTTCATCTCTTGAGACAATGGACCCATGTCTCGTCATGTCTCAAGACCTTGACTCCTATGTCTTGAGACAATCACACTATATAGCGAGACTTCAATCTTCAGTCGTACTTTCAACAATTTAACTTCGATGTTTCAAGTCCCGAGACAAAATGGAATCTTGAAGGCTTGGCATTTTGGGTATATATTGTATAGCATTTAGTAAAACTAATTTAGCTCTAGTTTAGTAAGTTATATAGCATTTAGTTATTTTCTTAAGTTGGTGGGTGAGTCTGTATTTTCTCTTTTTTTTCTTCAGCAATTGTTACTCTCTGATTTTATGAAAAAATTTCCCCTTCTTTGTTGATTGATATATTATTATATTTCTAGATTATATTTCTAGATTGATAGTCAGCTATTGGTCTTAGTAAATTTTCCCCTTTATTAATAGCGATTTACTTTCATTGCTCATAGTGATAAAATATTCGATTACTTGCCCTTTTTTTGTCAATTTGTTTCTCTTAGTTTTGGACTCTCCATGTCCACGTTGTTGGAGTAAAGTTGTTCTCAACATTTATTATGGACCTCTGTTGTATAAAGTTTAGCTTTATCCATGTTTTGTTTCGTTTATTGAGTTTAACTGTCAATCATCACGGATTTTTTTAGGTTAAAGTTCAAACTTAGGTTAATTGCATAGAGGATTCTGAGTATGTTGGTGTAGGTGCCAGATTTGGCACTACGATAGTGTCAAAGGAGAAGAATGCAAACCAAAGATGCCTCATTCTTTCTGACCCTTGTGATTGTTGTAGCCACCCAAAGAATAAGGTTTGTTTATTTGGTATTGATATACTCATGCATTCATGTATGGTCATCACAACAAGCAAGTATAGCATATTTTAGATACTATTAACCAATGCATAACTTTGGTTTCGTTAGCTTGCTAATGATTTTATTATGGTGGACCGAGGCCACTGCAAATTCACAACCAAGGCAAATAATGCACAAGCAGCTCATGCATCAGCTGTTCTCATTATAAATAACCAAAAAGGTAATTGATGATCTAAATTGTTACTTGATGCGAGTAGTTGAGGTTTTTAAATGCATTATTGACAAATAACCAGGGTGATATTATTATGTTAACTGGAAAAAATGTTCTTTTGTCACTAATTTGAATTTTACCCTTTTGGATTGCAATGAATAAGTATGAGATTGATAGTATTCACTTTTTAAATCATTTTTTGGATAAATAGTTTGACCGAAAGAGACATATTGGAGAATATGTACCTTGCTAAAGGTCAACCCTGTTTCATCTACTGCAGAACTCTACAAGATGGTATGTGAGCTTTTGATGAAACTGATTAGATATACACATACCTGTTGTCATGCTCCCACAGGATGCTAGTGCAAGCTTGGAAAAAATGCTAACAAGTAATTCCATCAGGTAAGCTTCTATTGAATATTGTTCTACTTTTTTTTATCCACATATATGGTCTTCCTTTTAGGACATATATGATATCTTTTTAAATGCTTTGAGCTTTTGCAGTGTCTGTACAGCTTTACTCCCCAAAGCGACCACTAGATGACATAGCCGAAGTGTTCCTATGGTTGATGGCTATTGGTACCATAATATGTGCTTCATATTAGTCAGTATGGAGTGCAAGAGGAGCTGCTATTGAACAGGACAAACTATTAAAGGTCACTTGGAGTTAATTTAACGTATTACACAATGCAACATATCTACATCTGTGTCTGTATGCTTACAGCTATATTATTCTTATTAAGAGCTTATATTGTCAATGCAGGATGCTTTGGATGAAATCCCAGAAAGTAGACATGTAGGTTCTGGTGGTGTAGTAGACATCAACACCAAGTCAGCCATCTTATTCGTTGTTGTTGCTTCTTGCTTCTTGGTTATGCTTTACAAACTTATGTCATACTGGTTTGTTGAGCTGTTGGTGGTTGGGATTTAAATAACGGTCCGTTACCGAAATAGCGGCCGTTATATAGCGGTAGCGGCGTCGTCCGAAACTGCAATTGCTGAAAATAGTGGTGAGAAGCGGAGTCACACCGATAGCGGTGGATCACGGCCGCAATTTAACGGGTAACGGCCAATTGCGGCAATAACGGGCCGCTATTCCCGTTATTTCCCGTTAACAGCAAATTAAAAAAAAATCATCTCCTCTAAACAAAAATCAACAGAAACACTGAAACACAGTTCAATCAAAAAAATGAAAAAGAACAAAGAACAAAGAAGATAACGGGAAAAAGAACAAAAAACAAAAAAGAGGAGGTATGCCTGGAAATGGAGCTCCCTGAGGGCCTGAGTACGCTGAAGAACAAAGAAGATACGATTAACTATGTGAACCAGACTAGAAAGAACCAGGAGAGGAAGAACGGAAGGAAGAAAGCTTTAAAACAATAAGAAAATGGAACGGTTCGGAAGGAAAAGTTTTGAAAAAGGAAATGGTCAAATTAAAAATGAAATGACGGGATTATGGGAAGAAGAGAGGGCAGGGCAAGGAATCGGTGCCTTTTTTTAGGATTATATCTAGATTTTTTTACTTTAAAAATATTTAGATTTTTTTATTTTGGGCCCATCTACTTTGGCCCTTTTTTAGAATTTTTGTAATTTTGTTCTATTAATAAAAGTCTAATATAATGTTATTAAAAAAAAGAAAAATGAAGTCCAAATAAACAGCAAAAAGCAATCAAAGTCCAAATATTTAAAACTCTAAAAATCATAAAAAATGATTTTTTATAATTATAATTATAATTCTTATGTTTTATAATAAGTTGTGCAAATTTTAAAAAAATTCACGACCACGATATCCGCAATAACCGCAATAGCGTCCGTTATGTATATAACTTGGAAGTTTTATGTATATACCAGATATTTCAATGAAGTATTAGTATATAACTTGGAAGTTTTATGTATATGCAGGGCCTTCAAACTTGCGTGGTTTCTCTATTGTAGGTATGCTTGTATTTCTTAATCTGAATTAAGTATGTTAGAAGAAGTTTGCATTTAAATACATGCTCAATCTGCATGTCACACTTGTGGATCATTGTTGATTCAGTATTTTTATATTTACTGCCAAACATCTATCGTTATTTTATTCTTTACATAACTAGATAACCATCAAAGCATTATGAGAAGCCGAATAAAAGGATTTAGTTTGAAAACTTTTTTGTTCATAATAGCGTCAACTTTCATCAATAAACGAAGAAAAATGGTTGCAGTTTGTTTCTTTGGATGCTGAGGCATTTAGTATATTGTCCAACTGTGTAGATACAAATACCATTCTTTCAGTTTTACAGCCTTCATTAGTTAAACTATCTAACTTGTCTTTTCAAGGTTGTGACTAAGTTTTTATATCTCACAGTCACAGGTGGTTCAAGCATGCTGGAGAATCATACATTAAAGTGCCTTTCTTTGTGTTGGTATTTTATCAGAAATGAAAACTAAAATGATGAAGAAAATTGAACTGAGAAGTCAAGTAATTGAAATGGAAAAGGTACATTTTATTGAACTGAAACTAGTTGTTTATATAGTAAACAAGTTAACAACTACTAACTAAAAATAGGCTAATAATATAATCATAATATTTAACAAAAATCTCTAGAAAATCTGAAATAAATCAAAGTTATGATTATATCTAAAAATAGCTAGATTATGATAACTGAAGTAAATCTTCAACACTTCTCCTTGCTTCAGCTGCTGCAAACACCAAATGTTGTTCTCAAAACTTCAAATTTGCTTACTGGGAGTGACTTGGTGAAGATATCTGCAACCTACTCCTCTGTTTTGCAATGAACCAGTATAACGTTACCTTCTTTTTGCACTTCCCTTAAAAAGAAAAGCTTAATGTTGAAATGTTTAGTCTCCTCATGAAATACTGGATTATGAGAAATTGCAATGGCAGCTTGATTATCAACGAAAATCTTTGTGCTTTCCTTCTGTTCAAGGTTAAGATCACTTAATAATTTTCTCAACCATAAAGCCACAAAGCTTGATTATCAGTGGCTGCTGCAGCAACAAATTCTGCTTCGGCAATGGATTGAGCCATAGTTTCTTGCTTCTTCGAGCTCCATGAGAAGACACTAGATCCAAAAGTAAAACAATAGTCTGATGTACTCCTCATGTAATCAATGGAACCTCCCCAATCACTATCAGAGAAGCCAACAAGCTTGAACTCCTTGCTTCTTGTGAATTTAACACCAAAATTACTCGTGCCTTTGATATAACAAACTACTCTCTTGGTAGCCTTGAGATGCAATTCACTGGCATAATGCATAAATCTTGACAAAGTACTTACATCATTTAAAATATCAGGACGTGTTGCTGTAAGATACATTAATCAACCAATCAAACTTCTAAAATATCCTTTATCAACTTTATCAGCTCCATCTTCTTTACACAGCTTCTCCTTTTGATTCATAGGAGTGTTTACTTCCTTGCACTCTTCAAGCTTGAATTTCTTCAAGGTTTCCTTGGCATACTTCTTCTAGCAGATGAATACTTCATGCTCAGCCTGTTTAATTTCCATTCCAATAAAAAAAGACATCAATCCGAGATCTGTCATCTCAAAAACCTTCATCATCTCTTGCTTGAATTCCTCAAGCAACCGTGCATCATTTCTCATTAGCAAGAGATTATTAACATAAAGAGAGACTATCAAAATATCATTATTCTGATGTTTGACATAAAGAGTGGTCTCGGACAGATTTTTTTCAAAACCCAAGCTTAGCAAATGATCATCTATCTTACTGTACCAAGCTCTTGGAGCTTGTTTCAATCCATAAAGAGCCTTCTTGAGAAGAAACACCTTGTTTTCCTCTTCTTTCTTCACTAAACCTTCAAGCTGTTCAACATAAATTTCTTCTTGCAAAATGTCATTTAAAAAAGCTGATTTTACATCAAGCTGATACACTCTCCAATTCATTTGAGCAACTATAACAAGTAAAAGTCTTATGGTGTCCAAATGAGCAACTGGTTCGAAGGTGTCTAAATAGTCCACGCCAAAAACTTGTGCATAGCCTTTGACCACAAGTCTTACTTTGTGCTTGTTGGTTAAGCCATCAGCATTAAGCTTGGTTCTGTACACCCGCTTGACTACAATCACCTTCCTATCATGGCTTCGATCAACCAACTCTCATGTTTTGTTTTTCTCAATCATGGACAACTCCTCCTTCATTGCAACCACCCATTTTATGTCCTTCATTGCCGTAGAAAAATTTCCAGGTTCACAAACAGCTATATTACATCTTGCATAAATGTCAGTGAGCAATCTAGTACCCCTTGTTAGAGCATCATTCAGCCAATTTTTATCTTTATCTGTGGTTGAAACATGAAATTTAAGCTTTAAATCTGTTGTGCTTTGGCCACTTTTCTCATCCCAGTTTCACTCTTCATTTTCCACGAAATGAACATCTCTGCTTATAACAATTTTCCCAGACTGCGGTTGGAAAATTTTGTAAGCTTTTGCAACAGTGCTATAGCCGATAAAGACTCATTGAAGTGCCTTTTTGTCTAACTTGTCTCTCTTGATTTGAGGAACGTGAGTGAAGCACAAACAACCAAATATTTTGAGCAAATTTAAATATGGTTTATGACCATACCAAGCCTCACAGGGTGTTTGATCCTTGACCGCTTTTGTGGGCAATCTATTCTGTAGGAAAACTGCGGTATGAGCTGCTTCTGCCTAGAACTTTTTGGGTAAATTTTTCTCATACAACATACATCTGGTCAAGTCTAAGATGTATTTGTTTCACCTCTCACTAATTCTATTCTATTACGGAGTATAGGGAGCTGTTAATTGATGCTCAATGTCAGCTTCTTCACAAAATGCATTGAAATTTTCTGATGTATACTCCTTGCCGTTATTGGACCTCAATATTTGAATGTGGTTGCCACTTTGATTTTCCACAGTCTTCTTGAATTTCCAAAATACTCCAACCGCTTCTGACTTAAATTTTAAGAATAAAATCCAACACATTCTTGTAAAATCATCAATAAAAGCAACATAATACCGACTACCTGCTAATGAAAGAGTTCTTTGAGATCTAGAAATGTCTGTGTGAATCAACTACAACTTACAAGTGGCTCTCCATGCTGTCTTGGGAAATGGCTTTCTATTTTGCTTTCTAAATTGACAAGCTTTACATGCCGGTGATCATCAAGTTCTGGAATATTAATTTCCATTTTTTTGGACTTCATTTGCAGTATCCCCTGATGGTGATAGTGTTCGATCCTTTTATGCCACAGCATTGTGAGGCTTTCTTTGATTAGAAAAGCTTATTGCTCCTCTTGCATTGGATTGAGGGAAAAACTCCTTCTTGCCATCTTAACTTCGAACATCTTCTGTCCTGAACAACTTGTAATGGCTATAGTGCCCTTTCCTTTGACTGCAATGTACTCACCGTTCCCAATTCTGACCTTCTTAGACTCGGTACTCTTCAGTTCTTTGAACAACTCTTTGTCATGTGTCATATGATTAGTGCAACCACTGTCAATGAGCCAACTTTCACTTGCTTCGTGACTAGTGAAACAAACTGCAACAAAAAGCTGATCTTTTTCTTCTTGATCTGCCAATTGCACTTCATGTCCTTTGCTAATTTTTGTACTTACAAATAACAGCTTCATGTCTCATTTGGTTACACTTATTGCACTTTGCATCTGGTCTTCTCCAGCACTTGAAAGGAGGGTGACTTTCTTGTCGCAATGTTGACATGGAGGATAACCATTCTTCACTCCTGATCTTCTATTTCAAATTTTACTTTGTTCCCAAAAACAGAGCTTTCTCCACTCGTAGCATGAAACTTTTTGTTCTTTGACCTCCTGTTCTTTCCATCATCTTGATGCTTAATTAGTAGAGCACCTTCAACATCCCCTTTTTGCCTCATTATACTCCCTTGCTCTTGTGCTTGTAAAGCACTTAAGAGTTCCGCCAAAGTAATCTTTGACTTATCCTTCGTGTTCTCTAAGGTGGTGATGGTAGCCTCAAACTTTTCAGGTATTGTTACAAGAATTTTCTCCACAATCCTTGAATCTGCTAGAGATGAACCTAGCAACTTGACCTTATTGGTTATGTTAAGGAGCCTTTCAGAATACTCCTTGACTATTTCAGTCTCCTTCATCTTCAGCTCAAAATTACGTGCAAGATTCAACACTTACATCCCGCGAATTCTCTCGTCTCCATCGTACTCAGTCTTAAGATAATTCCATATCTCCTTTGCTGACTTTAGAGACATAATTCGTGTGAAAATAGTTAGTGAAACTGCAGTAAACAAACAGGCTTTTTCCTTTGATTTCCTTGTCTTCTTTTCTTTTTGTGTTTTAATCTGTGCCACAGTGGGGTTGGTAGGCAATGTAGGAATCTCGTAGTCTTTTTCCACGGCTTCCCAAAGATCTATAGCCTCCAGGTAAGTCTCCATTCGCACAACCCAAATCTAATAATTATCTCCATCAAAAATAGGCGGCGCAATCGAAGAGAAATTAATTTCAGCTTTCATAATGCAGCAAACACTAACACAGGTCCCTCAAGAAGAAAGCTCTGATTACCAATTGTTGGTATTTTATCAGAAAAGAAAACTAAAATGATGAAGAAAACTGAACTGAAAAGTCAAGTAATTGAAATGAAAAAGGTACATTTTATTGAACTGAAACTAGTTGTTTATATAGTAAACAAGTTAACAACTACTAACTAAAAATAAGCTAATAACAGAATCATAATCTTTAACAAAAATCTCTAAAAAATCTGAAATAAATCACAGATATGATTATATCTAAAAATAGCTATTATGATAACTGAAGCAAATCTTCAACACTTTGGACATCTCTCATACCTTACATTGACAGTTTTGCCTATCTGCGTAGCATTTGCTGTTGTTTGGGCTGTTTACCGCAATGTTTCCTTTGCTTGGATAGATCAAGATATACTAGTAAGAATGTACTTTCTTGTTAACTGTCCTAATATATTTCAAGATTGTCCAAGTTCCTTGTACTATAAATTATTAAAAATTCCTTTCTTTGGCATAAATGTTTTCCACTTCCACTTGTTGATGCAATAAATAGTGGATGCCATGGTAATAAGAGACAAGCGAATTCGATACATGAGTACTATCATGAATGCAATAGCTATGTGCTTAAATATTTAATTGTGCCTATCTTAATGTACCATTGACACCCTATCTTGTTCTTTCCCATTAATGCTGAAGAGTGAGTTCAAAACAAGTGTTTGAATTGATGGATGACAACCTTTATTCTTGTTCTGGGTTCATTATCCAGATTTTTTTTTTTCATCAAGTCATTGCTTGCCTAGAATATTCACTCCAAATAGTGGGTTTAGAATACTCTTATTGTTCATTAATGGAACCATCCATGTGATACGCATTACATTATCACATTAGTGATTAGTGCATACAACCACCTTAGGTATACGAGTCATGTTTTCCTGTAGGTCCTATAGTCTCTCCCTTCGTTTACTTATTTTGACAAGAAGTTGATGCGAGATTTTACACTGCAAAGTTTTAAGTTATAATATTTTGTCTTCTCAGGAATTGCACTGATAATCACAGTTCTGCAAATTGTCCATGTACCTAATCTCAAGGTAGCATTTGTGTATTTTCGATTAGCATGAATGCTTCTTAATTCTGTAAATTCTCGTTGGAATTTCTCAATAATTGAATATGTAATGATTTCCCCAAACACTATTTATATTATAACATAATTCTTTTTGGTTTGTGAATCGGGTGGGAACAACTCTACTCGGTTGTGCCTTCTTATATGACATCTTTTGGGTGTTTGTTTCAAAGAAGTTGTTCCATGAAAGTGTGATGATTGTGGTATAAGTATCTACTTTATCAAACTTTAGCCCACATGCTACACCAGAATTAGAAGGTTTAGTCTTTGGAATGTGATATTGATTGCTTGTCTATTTCATAGGTAGCTCGTGGTGATAAAAGTGGAGAGGATTGCATTCCAATGCCACTGAAGATCCCACGCATGTTTGATCCATGGGTTGGTTATAGCATAATAGGGTTCGGTGATATCCTTTTACCTGGATTGCTGATAGCATTTTCCCTCAGTTTGGAACTTTGCGGTCTTCACTTGCAAAATATTTTGTTCCTGTTAATGTTTGTTCCTGCGAACTTGTTCCTTATTGTACCTGCCATTTTGGGATGGCAACCTCGTCTTTTTCATACTACTTTCCAAATGCTGTATACATACTTTTTTGTATATTGAACTCTGAAATTGCTTATTTATCTGCTTAGAAGTTAGATATCACTCGAACTGCTTACGGTTACAGGTATGATTGGCTGGCAAACAAGACTCTTCGAGCTGGATACTTCCTGTGGGTGATGATTGCTTATGGCTTAGGTAAGAGATGATATTACAGTGCCCGTGAAAAAAATGGTTTGTTTGTTGTTGGTAAAGGAATTAAAATATAACTCCTTTCTCACCTATGGCACATCTTCTCATTACATACGTGGCACTAAATTTGATGGATGGACATGGTCAACCTGCACTCCTTTACATTGCCCCTTTTACACTCCGTAAAATTTGTTACTGTCAAGAAATTGAACGCCTTAGTCTCTTTACTGTCAGCTTGATAAATTCCATGCCTTGTTGCAGGAACCTTTTTTATTCTGGAGAGAAAGCTAAGTGATTTGAGAGTTCTCTGGACAAGAGGAGAATCAGAAAGACCCTGCCCCCATATCCAACTCGAACCTATCCAACTCGAACCCAACATAGTGATGAGTTAAACGATGAAAAGTAAGACCTTTTTCCGTAGTTACAATATTGTAACTGTGTGGCTGAGGCTGATGATCGTTCAAAACCTACTTTTGCTCTAGCATAAATCTCAATGCCCTTTAAAGCTATGTAGGGCATGTTATCAATTAGCATTAGTATGTCCCATTTTTTTTTAAACAGAAATAATACAAGTAATTTGCAGTATTTGATAATGTTGAAGAATTGCTTATGAAATAATTCACAGCTTTCAGCCCAGCTCCATTTTGCTGTAAGTATTTCAGTATGTAATCTTTTAGAAATCTAAATTTTCTTTTAGTTTCCCCTGTGGCTAAGATTATATTATATTGTCTATATATAACATGCTGCATTATCAAGCATATTTCCTAAAATCATGCAAGGATCATGACAGCTCAAGGTTAAGAGAGCACCAGAGATTTGAAGGCTTAAAAATAATTGATTACCTTCATGGAACATGAACGGTTCAATAATGTCTAGATGTCTCTGAGCTGAAATTATTGACTGGAGAAGAAATTAGAATATATATATGGAAGCCAAAAATTCAATGACTAAATTGTACATGCACATATCATTATATGATATGGCAGAAATCTTTTGCAGAACTAAGAAGAAGAAAAGAATACAGTTGCATGTTGATGAAGGGAATGGAAAGATTGGGATGATAATAACTTTGATTATCAGTCAAACCGACCGTTAGGTAGCTGCCAGTTGTCTAATTGATACCCACCTGCTACCTTGTTGACAAAAGAAAGACAAATGGGCAAATGCCATGTGCCAATGGGAAAGGGTGGTTGGTTGATGATGATGATGATGATGATTAGGAGTGTAATTCTAATACTACAAGAAAGCTCCTGAATAAATCAGTTTTTTTGAAACTAAAATTGATGTTGGGAGGAACTAAAAGGGCTGCACAAGTGCAGGGTGTGGGGCTATGGCAGCATGTGAGCATAAGTGTGAGTTGTCTACCATGATTGGCTTTCCTGCTTTTTCATATAAAGTTGAAAAGACAAGAGTATATCACTCTGCCAAGGAGGATCTCTCCTCTTCCTCTCTGGCTAACAGCAAAATTAAAATAATAAATAAATAAAGTGACAGGAACTTTATACTTGTTCTTGTTTATTATCATGTCGTATGTTTAGGTGATGGAAATATTAATATATGTAGAGCAAAAATACTTAAAAATTATCAAAGGATAATCTAGTACAATCCATGTGTATACAGGGATGGATACAGGCGATGGGGATACCACTTTCTTCAAATTTTCAGATTTATGAATTTTATGACATTCGTTTTTCTTGGCTAAATTGTGTTTTATACAATTCGGTCCCTTTAACCTATAAGTTTATATTTTATATTAACAAAGTATTTTTTAGTTTTTAATCATATAATTTTAATAATAATTAAATATTAATGTATGACGAGTCTTGAAAGATTATATTTAGAGGCCTAATATGAACTTTAAAGTTAAATTTTAGAATTAATTGATTTGGCTCATACACATACATATATATTAGGTTAGTGATTTTTTTTTTTATATTTTGATTTGTATGTCTTGCATCCAAAGAGAACCTCACAATTGAACATTACTTTCGGTTTGATATATTCACTGCTAGTATTGATTCCTTGCTAACAAAAATGAATTCTTGCTTTAATGATGAGGTAGTGGAGTTACTTGTTCTTAGCTTTGGATCCATGCGATAATTGCAAAGTTTTTTGTGTGGAAATATCTGTAAACTTATAAATGATTTTACGGAATAAGAAAAGCTACACGTGAAGATTAAATTGAAGTATTTTCAACTTGATGCTCATCAAAAAATGGAGTTGTAGAAAGTTTCTACAATTATTGACTTGTATCAAGTGCTAGCTAAACAAATAAGTTAAGTATTTATCCTCTCCTTGATAGAATTATTCATCTTGTACTAACTCTTCCCGTGTCTACTACAACAACTGAACAAGTATTTTTAGCCAATAAAATTATGAAGACAAAACTTCACAATAGAATGGAGGATGACTTTCTTTCAACTTACTTGGTGGCATATATCGAAAAAGAGATACCTTGAGAATTTTCAACAAATTCTATCATTGATGAGTTTGATCTTATAAAAAAACGGATGGTGTAATATAGGATGCCTAGTATTGAGAAATAGGACTAATGTCAAGTTTTTTTAATTTAATTTTTTGAATTATAATAATATTGATGAAATTTAGTATAGTATTAGTTATTTCTTTTTATATATTGAAAAGAAATATTTAATTTTTATATAGTGTGATTTTTTTAATTTTTATACAATTAAACTATTCATATTTTTATAAAATATTAAATTTATTTAATGAGAAAAAATCCAAAAAAAAAAACTTTTTTACGTTAAAAAAAATGTTGAGATTTAAAATTTTACCCCTTTGCAGTAAAATCTTGAATCCGTGTCTTGTCTATAAGTAAACAAATATTAGTTGGTTTGTTCATGGATAGTAGAGCTGAAGGAACAAATCTCTTACAGATTGTTACGAGAAAAGGATTCTTCTTCTGCCTTACCATTCCATGAAGCTTCTAATCTTGGAAATATGCTAAAACCATTTTTGCAAAAAAAAAAAAAAATCAACCACAATGAAAACCCGTTTTATATTAATTTCTTTTGGATTCATAAAATTATATTAATATTCTTTTTTTATAAAGTATGACTGTTTCAACCAAATATTAAATTTTACATGAATTATTATATTATATTTTATTAAATATATCTTAGATTTAAATTAAATTAATATATAATATAAAAATAAAAAAATTATTTAAATTTTAATTTACAAACTATTGATGCTATGCTGACAAAACTTAAATAAATATTTTTTATATGTTATATTAAATGTTATTAAACGTAGGAGGGTGAGTGGTGATACGGAATCAACAACAGTCATTTACCCTGGCCTTCCCTCGCTTCCTGTTCTATTACCCCACACATACAAAGCCGTTGTTGTTTTGCCCACTCCTCACGTGGCTGTCACTTTCCCCAACGGTAACCCCCCCCCCAACGGGTCACTTTTTATCCATCTTTTTCTGCTTTCTTTTTTAATAATATTCCCCTTTTTTCATCCAATAAATAAATAAATAATAATAATATTCCCATTTCCCTTTTTTCTGCTTCTGGCTCCCGTTTTCCTGAAAAAATATCTTAACATTACTTTAAAATTAAACTATAATTTTATTCTGTTAAAATATGTTATAAATTTATGTATTCTTTATAAATTTAAAATTTAATTTTAAAAAATTCTTTTATTTTTTTAAATTTAAAAATGTAAGTTTAACTGATAATACTGTCAAATTTAGATACATTATAATATTATTTTTTTAGTTAACCTATAACCAAATAAATATTTTATTTATTTTAAAATATCACACTAAAATATTTAATAAAAAATTCAACAGTATTTAATTGGATCTAAATTATAAAATTTAAAAATAATAAAATTAAATTCTGAAAAATAAAAATAAAAATTTTAAATTTTAAATTAATAAAAAGTAGAACTAATGACATATTTTATCCTAATTTTGCTTCCTGTTAGCTCACGAGACTGACAAATAAATATTACGAAAGTGAAACAACGTGTTTTGCAAAACAAAATCACAACCGTCCAAAAGGCTGAAAAGAAGCAGGCAAGTGTCTGGATTTGTTTTATTCATTGTGGTGGTGTAAGCTTTGTAACCGCCCAATCAACTACTACCTTCACAAACAGATGTGTTTTATTGCTTACTCTGAGAATTTGCTTTATTTTGTTGCGATGAGGACATTGAGTGGACAATCACAAGGCCCAAAACAGGTAATCAAAACTAAAAATAAAATTAACCATATACTATTCTTTATATTTTTATTTTTATAAAATTAACTCTTTTATTTTTAATATTTTAAAATTTAAGTTCAATAGTTAACATTATTAAATTTATTGGTGTGGTATTTTGTAATAAAAAATACTCACTTAATAGTTATGTAATTAAAGGAATGACATAATAGACTTGAATTTAATAAAATAATTTAAATAGTGCTAACTGTTTGACTTAAATTTTAAATTTTAAAAAGTAAAAAGATTAAATTACAAATTTACAATAAGTACAGGGACATTATAACTATTTAACCAAAATAAAAAACTGATACTTTTTATTATTATTTTGTTTGTAATAAAAAAATTGAAAGAAACTCTGTTGAGGATAAGAACAAAGGGTATAAACCAACAAGAAACCTGTCAACATCCTCCTGCTCTTTCCAGAACCATCTTTCCAATTCCAAAAACCCTAATCATACTCTTAATGCAATCATTTTATTTAAATAAAAATTATTTCATGTTATATTTATATTAAAGTAAATATTTTTTTCTGATTAATATGTTTTTTAAATAAAATAAAATTCTTTAAATTTAATTTAAATAATGAACAAAAAAAGACAACCCAACTTTTTTGCTTTGAGCCAAATAATTCCATTACACTCACTACATTATCCCATCTATAAAGGCACCAGATTCTTCATCTTTCTCTTACCATCACTACTTTAGGTTGGGTTGCACTTGAGGGAAAGAAAAAAAAAGAAGAAGAAGCTTGAATCTATTTTTTTGAAGATGGAGGGTAAAGAAGAAGATGTTAAGCTAGGAGCAAACAAGTTCTCAGAGAGACAACCTATTGGGACATCAGCCCAGACAGACAAGGACTACAAGGAGCCACCAGCAGCACCCTTCTTTGAGCCTGGTGAACTCAAATCATGGTCTTTTTACAGAGCTGGTATTGCCGAGTTTGTAGCCACCTTCTTGTTCCTTTACATCACCGTCTTGACTGTCATGGGTGTGTCTCAGTCTAAAACCAAATGTGCAACCGTTGGTATTCAAGGCATTGCTTGGGCTTTTGGTGGCATGATCTTTGCCCTTGTTTACTGTACTGCCGGCATTTCAGGTCATCTTTCCCCTTCTTTTTTTATCTTGAACTTGTTGAAGATGACGAAGATTTAGTGGTAAAAAGATGTTTAATAACCAGATCTGGGTTTGTTTTTCAGGTGGTCATATTAACCCTGCTGTGACCTTTGGATTGTTTCTAGCAAGGAAACTGTCACTTACAAGGGCATTGTTCTATATGATCATGCAGTGCCTGGGTGCTATCTGTGGAGCTGGTGTGGTGAAGGGATTCCAAGGAGATAACCGATATGAGATGTTGGGTGGTGGAGCTAATGTTGTGAACCATGGCTACACTAAGGGTGATGGTCTTGGTGCTGAGATAATTGGGACTTTTGTGCTTGTTTACACTGTTTTCTCTGCTACTGATGCTAAGAGAAATGCCAGAGACTCCCATGTTCCTGTATGTACTATTTTCTACTTGCCATAACTCGATTTTGCAGGAACTATTATTATTACTTAATGTAGTTGATCTAACTATATATATGCCTATATTAGAGGTGTCAAGTGGAAGGGAACTTTTAGGTGTCTAACCACTACATATCATATATAAATTGGCTTAAAAGTAAATAGTATTTAGTATTCAAAAGGGTTTTAGTTTAGGTTCAACACCAAATCATGTTATTGAGACGCTTCTTTTGGGGGGGGGATGAAAGAGAAAGTGTTAAATAAGACTCGAGCAAAGTCCTTTGCTTCACAAAAGATTTGAGAAGCTTGGAGAACAAGAGATACATAAATTGTGCATTCTGGAGGTAAAAGTAACATGGAGGCTCTTGTGCAATTTTGTTTCCTCTATTAAAAAAATGGACAAATTAGTTTTATGCATGAAATTTTTAATGGAAAAATAGCAATATGTTCTTTGAACCAACGTAAAAGGACTAATTTATTTCTTCTTTTTTTTTGTAGAGGGGTAAAATGTAATTTGTCTCTTTATACAAGAACCTCCATTATACTTTTATTCATTTTGGACTAAAGTGATTGGATTAAGTGGACAATCCTTTTTCATGCTGATGTGGCAAGAATTTAGTGATAAATTTTATATGTTTGAAACTAAATACTAGCCACATCAATATGAAAAAGGATTGCAATCTATGGTGTAACACATTCCACTGCCAAGTGTGCATATATATTATATAAATTGCCTGACTTTTTGTAATGTATTTGTTGCAACTACAATGCAGATCTTGGCTCCACTTCCGATTGGGTTTGCAGTGTTCTTGGTTCATTTGGCCACCATTCCCATCACTGGAACTGGTATTAACCCAGCAAGGAGTCTTGGAGCTGCCATCATATACAACAAAGACCATGCTTGGGATGACCATGTTAGTATCATTCCTCATTCCCTATTGTTTCTTAGCTTTGGCATTGTTAAGACAGATTGAGTAAAGTGTGTTTGTGTTTTGTTTTACAGTGGGTGTTCTGGGTTGGACCCTTCATTGGAGCTGCACTTGCTGCAGTTTACCACCAGATAATCATTAGAGCTATTCCATTCAAGACCAGAGATTGAAATGATTAAATCTGTGTGTGTGTGTGTGTTGGGATCTTCATCTACTTTTTGTGTTCCTACTAGTCCTTTGTTGTGTTGAACTGCATTTTGAATTATGGTGTTAATGTGTGTAAATTATCCCTAGAGTTGTGCTGTATTCAGCTTTTATTAATGGAGGATTCTTTTATGTATTTCCTAATTTTATTGGGTAGTAGTTCAATTCCTTCAAATAGGTTGGGGAGGCATTTTTTGCTTACTAGCATCAATTTTGCAATTGTGTTCCACCATTACAGAGCTTGGCCTGCCAACGGAACATGCTCCGTCTTTCAATGGGCAAGTCGACATTTGTTTGATTAGGACCCATGTCGATGCATACAACATTAATGCACGATCTCCATACCAACTTCCGTCCTCACTCCTGGAATTGCATTAAAATTAATTAATGAACTTCCAGAGCCCACATCGATTGTGGGCTTGATTTCATGTCCCAATGTCTCTTTTTCTTATGAAAACATAAACATGTAATTGAACTGGTTGGGTGACTCATTTAAACTCGAAAGCTTGAAAGCTTCTTCAAAAAATAAAAAATAAGCATAGCTTGAAAGCTTCTTCAAAAAATAAAAAATAAGCATGTAATTAAATTTGATCATGGTCAGGTCGTTTTTGAAACGGGTCATGCTTTGAATTAGGCTTTTTGGCCTGGGCTTGACATCCTGTGGATAATACTTGCTTCTTCTTTTTCTCCTTTCGCTCGAATCAGCCTCGACTCCAATTTCTAAATCCCTAACAGGCAGCCCTCTAAATCCCTAACAAAAATATAATTGATTATTTTCTTTTTCTCTGTTCCGAGATTCTGGCGATATTTTGTCTTGTCCCCTTTCCAGAGCAATGGTGAGACCATCAAGAGCAGCCCACAACTCTGCTTCCAAAGCTGAAGCTATCCCAATGTTACGGTTGAAACCAATCTCCCAATTACTTTTGTTGTTTCGAATGACTCCTCCAACTACTACTTTCCTTGTGATTTGGTCCATCGCCCTATCAGTGTTTAATTTAACTCACCTCGGCGGTGGCAAACTCCATCCACGTTCTTTGTTAACTGATACGAAATTTTAGGGCAAAGTGTACATGGCGTTATTAAAACTTGCTACCCCAACACCAGATATTTGAATAAATTTGGTTGTTGATTTTTTCCAAATTAAAAGAAATAATTTAATCCATTCCTAAAGCATTAATTTTAGTATATTTAATGTATTATATTTTTTAACTTTATTTTTATATAAAAAATTTTAAAAAATTAATATGAGTGGGTTAGGCTGGGTTTAGGTAGATTTTTAGGCCCATTTTTTTTAGGCTAAGCCTAAAAAAACAAGTTTAAAATTTTGTTCAAATTCAGCCCTACCCGGCTTATAATCAAGTCTACTTGTAATCACCTAACTATTAGGAAGGGTTTTTTTATGCAACAATTATAAAAAAATTACAAAATGCACATTCAACTATTCGACTTCTTCTCTTTTGTAACCAGTGAAATTATTAAGGGAAAAATAATTTAGCAGTTTTTAAAATTGACATAATAGTAACATAAACTTTCAATGTTTATACATTGTGTCAATTTAGTCTTAAAAAAATTTAACTCCTAACATTTACAAATTGTGTAATTTAGTTTGTTTATTTGTTTGTTCGGTTTTTTTATTGTGCCATAAAAGTTAATTTTAAAAGAATGAAAAGAGATGAATATTATTATCTTGGATTTTTTGGTGTTTCTATTTTTACTTTTTTTTTAGCTTTTTAGGTGAAAGAGAAAAAAGTAAAATTGCAAAAAAAAAAACCTCCAACTTACACAATGTGTAAACGTTGAGGGTTAATTTTTATAGAATGGAGACTAAATTAACACAATATATAAATGTTGGGAATTAAAGTTGTTTTATGTTAAATTTAAAGGCTGTCACGACATCTTTCCATTGGTCATTTCATGGTTGATAACCAAAAAAAGAAAAAAGTCTAAATAATAATAATTAAGTGATTATTTTATAATTTTTCATAGTTAGTTAACGAAAAAAAAACTTACCAACAAATGTTAGGTGTAATGGTAAGACACATTGTATTTGTAAGAGAATATAAGTTCAAACTTTAAAGACGATATTATTAACAATGCAATGAAATTAAAAAGATGCGGTCTTAAAATTTTATATGTAATGTTTCAATGATTCAGTAAAACACATTTTACTTTATCAATTGTTTTATGAGAAATTGAAAGAAAAATGATTATTGTATAAAAGTGAAACTTTATTTCCAAAAATGAAAATATGAAAACTGGTGCATTCTTTTCATAAAAGATATATGAGAAATAATTACTCAATAGTTATTGGATAAAATTAATTTAATAAATAAGTGGTTGAATAAAAAAATATTACATTCGATATTTTGTATTTAAAGGTTGTTAAAAAATTATTTTTACAAATTTTTATTTTCAAATTTTCTCCAATTTTACAAAATATTTTTAATGAAAATGAACTTATTTTTATTATTTTTCATAAATATTTTAAATGTTTACAAATACTTACTGTTAATCTTTAATTTATAAATTCTTTCAGACATCAATCATTTCGGGGAAGTAGAACTAAAAGTAACTTTAATGTCCATTTAATCTCAATTTTTTGGAGTTTGTAAATGTCAAATTATTCTACTTTAACACTATTGGTGTTTTATTGATTTTTTTTTATACAGGTGAGGAAATGAGATGCCAAAGTGTTTTAAATATGGTGTTTTACCAAATTATTAAATATATAAAAATAATATTAAATCATAATTTTTATAGCAATTTATTGAAGGCTAATATATCAGTTTTTTACCCTTCACAAATTTAAAATTTAGTCCTTATACTTTATATTTTGAAATTTAATTATTTTTTAGATATCAAAATTTAGATCAAATTGTTAAGACGTGAAAATTAGTTTATGAAATCAATAGTTAGCAATTGGACTAGAGGTGTTTATGGGTCGAGTTGGACCGAGTTTGAACTAGATTAAAGCATTATATTAACATACTTTGTGCTTGCCCAAGATCGACTCTACTTGAAATATGAGCCCATAAATTTATCAAAGCTCATCCATATTATTTTTTATTTTTTAAAAACGATTTATATTATTTTTAATTTAATATTTAATAATTTTATATTTTTTTTTATTTATTACAATTTTATACATAAACATCTTACTTTTTCTAATATTTATATTATAATATTATATATTATTATAGATTTAATTTTTGTGTTATAAATTATGATATATACATATAACATAATATAATATATTATAAAAATATAAAATGGGTTAGGTCGAGCTCGGCCTAATATTTTTGTCTAAATCATCTTAAGTTTCAAGTGGGTCTTTGGGCTTGAGTTGAATGTGTAGCCCGACCCATGAAAAGGTCTAATTGTTAAACTTGAATTTGAAAATCTGAAAAAGAGAGAGACTAAATTCTTAATTCGTGAAGAGTAAAGGGACCTATGAGAGATTTTAACCTTATGTTATGCAGTAATAATAACTACCCATCCTCTGAGTTTATGATGTTTCATGAAATGATTTCATTTGATCTTATGGTTCCCCATTTTACAAGAAGAAATCGTTATCAAAAATGGGAAATGACGCCAAGAAGGTCTTAAGAATTCAAAGATTGATTAACGGTAACTGTTAAGAAATGGCTTAAAATTGGTAGTGGATTGTTGTTGTTGGTAGTGGGTTGTTGGTGGTAGTGGATTAGTGGATGGTTGTTGGTGTCCATTTTCAACCACAAATCTTTGCCAAAGTTTTGGACAATTATGTCCTTGAACTCTCTTATAAATAGAGAGGTTCATTAGCCATATTGATCATCCCAAAACCAAGAGAGAGCAAAGCTTGTTCTTTGAAAGCTAGGATTTTAGCTTTCGGGTTTTCTATAGGGGTTGAGAGTTGTGAGGTTCTCGGGTTGTGTCTTGAGTGTAAAACACTTGTAATCTTCATCTTGTTATAGTGAAATTTCTTTTCGCCTCTGCCCGTGGACGTAGGCATTAAAGCCGAACCACGTAAATCCTTGTGTTCACTTTATTTTTCGTTCCGGTCAATTTACTTGTAGTCATATCGGAGTTCTCGAATCGATCCTTTCCGCAACAAATTGGTATCAGAGCGTAGTTGAAGGAGTGATAATATTTTCTGAATTGCCCTGTGACTGCAGCTTTGTCTGATCTTTCACATCAGGAAGAAAATATTATCATTCATTCAAAGGTTCCAAATTATGGCTACAAGTGTTTCATCGACTAAGTATGATGTCGAGAAATTTACCGGGAAAAATAGTTTCAGTTTATGGCGCATCAAGATGCGGGCAGTGCTGGTTCAACAAGGATTGCTAAAAGCATTGTCTGGTAAAGATAAATTACCAAGCACGCTTTCGGAAGAGCAAAAGGATGACATGCTAGAAAGAGCACATAGTGCTATTCTGCTATGTCTAGGAGATGAAGTGCTACGAGAAGTAGCGGATGAGAAAACCGCGTCCGGTTTGTGGCTCCGGTTAGAGAGCAAGTACATGACGAAGTCATTGACGAACCGGCTCTACCTCAAGCAAAGACTCTATGCCCTGAAGATGGAGGAAGGTACACCTGTTTCCCAGCACCTGGATAAATTCAATTCCATTATCATGGATTTGAATAATATCGATAACAAAATCGATGATGAGGACCAAGCAATAATTGTTTTGTGTTCTTTGCCTCCCTCGTATGAGAATTTTGTTGATACAATGATGTACGGTCGTGATGACCTGACTCTAGAGGAGGTGAAAAATGCCTTAAGTTCCAGTGAGTTGAGGAAGAAAATCACTGGTAAGGTGGTCGAAAACAATGAAGGCGAAGGCTTGGTTGCTCGAGGAAGATCCAAGGCAAAGGGTGGAAGTTCAAGTAAAAGCCATCCTAGATCGCAGTCCAAGAAGAGAATACAGTGCTACTACTGTAAGAAGTACGGGCACATGAAGGTAGATTGTCCGAAAAGGAAGGAGAAATCAGAATCACAGGAGCAACAAAATGATCGTGCGAATGTAGCTGATGCAGATTCTTCAAGTGATGCCGAGATCGTTCTTGCAGTATCCGACTCTTACGCTGGTGGGAGATGGATTCTTGATACGGGAGCTACATTTCATATAAGTACTTCGAAAGATGCATTCTCAACATACGAGAAGCATTCTGGTTCAGTACTAATGGGAAATGACCACGCATGTCAAGTCATGGGGATTGGCACAGTTCGTATAAAGATGTTTGACGGTATTGTTAGAACTCTAACTGATGTTCGGCACATTCCAGAAATGAAGAAAAATTTGATCTCTTTGAGTACGTTGGACAAGAAAGGCTTTCGGTACTCTGCTGAAGGTGGAGTTCTCAAGGTATTCTCGGGTGCTTTGACTGTGATACGTGGTAATTTGGAGCGGGGCCTTTACTTCCTCGATGGTTCCTCGGTTACAGGTGTTGCGGGAGTGTCATCATCAGATGATCTAGATTCTGACACCACGAAGTTATGGCATATGCGGCTCGGGCATATGAGCGAGAGAGGCTTATCGGTGCTAAGCAAACGAGGATTATTGTCTGGGCAGTGTACAGGAAAGTTGAATTTCTGTGAGCACTGCGTCTTCGGTAAGCAGACTCGGGTAAAGTTCAGCACTGGGATTCACAAGACAAAAGGCACAGTGGATTACTTCCATTCTGACCTTTGGGGGCCTTCTCCGACAATTTCTAAAGGTGGTTACAGATATCTGCTTACCTTTATCGATGATTACTCGAGAAAGGTTTGGGTGTATTTTCTGAAGAGCAAGTATGAGGTTCTCATCAACTTCAAGCAATTTAAAGCTTTGATCGAAAATCAAACAGGAAAGAAGATCAAGCGATTCCGGACGGATAATGGCTTGGAGTTTTGCTCAGGTGAATTCAATGAGTTCTGCAAAAATGAAGGAATAGTGAGACACCGCACTGTTCGTCGAACACCACAACAAAATGGAGTTGCAGAACGCATGAATAGAACTCTCTTGGAGCGAGCTCGTTGCATGCGATCAAATGCTGGGCTCGGTGAAGAATTTTGGGCTGAAGCTGTTAATACTGCTTGTTATTTGGTTAACAGATCTCCGTCAACAGCTATTGAGCTGAAGACTCCTGAGGAAGTATGGTCTGGTTCTCCTGCTGATTACTCTGGTTTAAGAGTGTTTGGCTGCCCTGCGTATGCTCATGTAAATGAGGGAAAACTCAAACCGAGGGCGAAGAAATGCATATTTCTTGGATACGGCCAAGGGGTGAAAGGATACAGGTTGTGGTGTCCTGATCCGGTTTCGTCCAAGTTCATCATCAGCAGAGATGTGACTTTTGATGAGTCATCCATGCTTCGATCCACCACAAATTCCCGGGAAAAGGAGGAGTCAGATAGAATGGGAGATCACGGTGTTGAGAAGCAGGTGGAGTGTCAGGTGGACGCTCCAATTCCTACGGAAGGTACTTCAGTCCAGGATGATCAAGTTGAGGTGCAAGATTCCGATGAAGATGAGTCACCTCAAGAAAAACCATATAGCATTGCCACTGGAAGAACGAAGAGACAAATCAAACCAAATCCGCGTTACGCTAATCTGGTGTCTTTCGCGCTCAGTGTGGCGGAGTCCATTGGTATAGAACCTTCCAGTTATAATGAGGCTGTCACGTGTGATGAGTCGGCACAGTGGGCAATTGCTATGAGTGAGGAGATAGAATCTCTTCACAAGAACCATACTTGGGAGTTGGTTAAGCCGCCAAGTAACCAGAAGATAGTTGGTTGCAAATGGGTCTTCAAGAAAAAGGAAGGCATCCTAGGGGTTGAAACAACTAGATTCAAGGCACGATTGGTTGCTAAAGGCTTCACTCAGAAAGAGGGGATTGACTACAATGAAGTTTTCTCCCCAGTCGTAAAGCATTCTTCCATTCGTGTATTACTTGCCATGGTGGCCAAGTCTGATCTAGAACTTGAGCAGCTTGACGTAAAAACGGCGTTCTTGCATGGTGAGCTCGAGGAAACAATCTACATGCGTCAACCAGAGGGTTTTACAGTTCCTGGTAAAGAAGACCATGTCTGTCTATTAAAGAAGTCTTTATATGGATTGAAACAATCCCCAAGGCAGTGGTACAAGCGGTTTGATAGCTTCATGATTCAGCATGGTTACACAAGATGTGACTATGATGCTTGTGTCTATCATCGGAAGCTCTCAGATGGTTCGCACATTTATTTGTTGCTGTATGTTGATGACATGTTAATTGCTTCCAAAAACATGTCGGAAATCAACAAGTTAAAGTCGCAGTTGAGTGGTGAGTTCGAGATGAAGGATCTGGGTGCTGCCAAGAAAATTTTGGGCATGGATATTCACAGAGATCGCAAGGCGGGCAAGCTTCGTGTGTCGCAGAAGAACTACATTGAAAAGGTTCTTCAACGCTTCGGCATGGATAAAGCGAAAACTGTGAGTACTCCGTTGGCACCACATTTCAAACTCTCTGCAGAGTTGTCACCACAATCTGATGAAGAAAAGCAGCAAATGTCTCACATTCCATACTCGAGTGCAGTTGGAAGCGTGATGTATGCAATGGTTTGCACTCGTCCAGACATTTCACATGCAGTTAGTGTGGTCAGCAGATACATGAGTTGTCCTGGCAAGGAACACTGGCAGGCCGTGAAATGGATTCTCAGGTACTTGAGAGGTTCTGCAGATTTATGCTTGGTATATGATCAGAGTGACTGCACTAGCAGTGTCACGGGCTATGTGGACTCTGATTATGCTGGAGATCTGGACAAAAGAAGATCTCTGACGGGTTATGTTTTCACTTATTCTGGAGGAGCCATTAGTTGGAAAGCTGTGTTACAGTCTACCGTAGCCTTATCTATGACTGAGGCGGAATATATGGCGTTAGCAGAAGCAGTGAAAGAAGCATTGTGGATGAAAGGTCTAGTAAGCAGTTTGGGTTTACAACAGGATTTCACTGTTGTATTTTGCGATAGCCAGAGTGCCATACATCTGACTAAAAATCAGATGTTTCATGAACGGACCAAACACATTGATGTCAGATATCATTTTGTTCGGGAACATGTTACGCAAGGTGACATTGTTATCAGCAAGGTTGCTACCGAGAAGAATCCTGCAGATATGTTAACTAAGGTGATCCCTGCATATAAGTTCAAGCATTGCTTGGACTTGATAGGTATTCGGGATTGATTAGCACCAGAGAGGCGTTTGGAAGAGGTGATCCAGTTCGAGGAATTCACTATGATGTTCAGCTTGGTAAATTTCAAGCCAAGGTGGAGATTTGTTAAGAAATGGCTTAAAATTGGTAGTGGATTGTTGTTGTTGGTAGTGGGTTGTTGGTGGTAGTGGATTAGTGGATGGTTGTTGGTGTCCATTTTCAACCACAAATCTTTGCCAAAGTTTTGGACAATTATGTCCTTGAACTCTCTTATAAATAGAGAGGTTCATTAGCCATATTCATCATCCCAAACCAAGAGAGAGCAAAGCTTGTTCTTTGAAAGCTAGGATTTTAGCTTTCGGGTTTTCTATAGGGGTTGAGAGTTGTGAGGTTCTCGGGTTGTGTCTTGAGTGTAAAACACTTGTAATCTTCATCTTGTTATAGTGAAATTTCTTTTCGCCTCTGCCCGTGGACGTAGGCATTAAAGCCGAACCACGTAAATCCTTGTGTTCACTTTATTTTTTCGTTCCGGTCAATTTACTTGTAGTCATATCGGAGTTCTCGAATCGATCCTTTCCGCAACAGTATTGTTTTATCGTAACAATTAGTAATTAAAATATATAGATATGTAATTTTTATCTCTCCAAAAGAGTGGTGCTTTGAACATGATAATGTTTTAACCATTTATCTTCAATGCAATGCAACATTTAAGGGTTTTTATTTATTTATTTATTTATTTTGAAGAAATTGCAAATTATTTCATTGTCTTCAACTCTTTCCCCCATCTGAATCTCTTAGCATTTATTTTTTGAACAGTTTTGTCACTGAAAATGGCGAAACATTGAGCTGGAATATAGATTTTTACGAGGTGGAAGATAAATAGTACACCCCTTGACTTGACCACGCCAATGACATTCAAAGCACCCTCAATTTTGCAGAAAAGTCCACGAATCCAGAAATTATTTTTTAAAATTAAACTGTAATTTTATTGCAGAAATTTTACCGTTTATTATATTAATCCCTATAAGTATTGAGTGAATTCTAACAGGCTGGAAATTTAATGGGTACTTTGAAGAGAAAAAATTAGGACATACTAACTTAGAGCAAACCATATATTCCTTCTTCAACAACCATAACATTATTAGTAACATAAGTTGGTAGCTGTCGGATTCTCTGAATTGAATTGAAGCCGACCCTTTTCTGCCATTTTCATAAAGCTCAAGCAATCGTGAAGTAATTACTTCCGATACTTACAGGTGAATTAAGAAAAAAAAAATTTAAATGGATTGAAATTGAATTATACAATTTCATAGAAATATTTTTGATATAATGCTTATAATTACTCATATATCCTTTGTAACCCTTAAATAGTATAAGAGGATAAATGTACTTGAACTTATGTCTTTTTACACTAATAATAATGCTCATACCAATCGAGTTAAGACTCAATCGGCCAAGTAAAACAAAATTTAATAAGTACTTTATAAAATAGAATTGTTTGTTTAAGCAATCGATAATGATGTTTATAATCATATATGTATATAACTGAGAACCCAATGTTCCATGAACAATTATAATTTATAAACCCCATAGAGAAATTCAAATAAAATAATCAATTTTTTAAATAAGTTTGAAATCAAACATTTCTATCTCACAAATTTAATTAACTCTCCTAAATCTTTATGTTCAAAAAACGCAAAAAAGAAAAACCCCTAAAAACTCTTCTTCTTTTTTAAGGCTCCAAATAAACAGGTAAAAGTGCACTACTTTTAGACCTTCTACAATGACCAATAGAAAAAAAAGATCTTCTCACTCTATTACTACTACAACCAGCTTCAATGGGGCTAACCTCACTCACTTGCCGGCCACCGTTCAACCTTATAGCTTCTTGTACCGCTAAATATAGCTGTCGATCCGCCGATGAATCCATTGAAATTGACCTTCTTATTGGTTGAATCACAAACTGTTCATCTTTATCTCTAATATCAATACATTCATCTCCCATACTACTCCCTTTACGGTACTTCCTTGTTTCTTTTTTCGGCAGCTCAATCTTCCATGGCGAAGCCGACACCGGTACGGGTATTGACCCATCCCCTGTTTGGTTGTTGTTAGTTATTTCAATCACAACGAAATCTTCATCGCCACTAATGACAGCTTCGTTATACGGATTGGGATCTCGTGATGTTGAGCTCAGAGCAATGATGGGGTCAAGTTGGAACCGATCATTAGATATACATATACTCGTTCGACAAAGTGGACAATTAGCATTGTTTTGAAGCCAAGCATCGATACAATCTATATGGAAAACATGGCTGCAATTCGGAATTATTCTTAGCTTCTCGTCTTGGTTGAATTCGTTCAAGCAAACCGCACATTCACAACTCTCTCCTTCATTCTTGAATTGAAATATCGGGATTTTCCTTATCACCGATTCATCGAGTCCTTTACGTTGTTCCGTTGCCGGCGAATAAACCATTAAAGTGTCTTCGGGTCGTCTTCGTGATAAAGAAAACCGTCTTAAAAGATCAATCCTTTGCCAATTGAGACAACATTTGATGACGAAGATGTAATAGCTGAGTAATAAGAAAGCTGTTGCTAAAATTCCTAAGACAGCGATGGCTATGATAGGGAAACTTGTATCAGATGAATGGGAATGTGAGCTTAAGATTGACTTACCTGGACTTGTGATTGGTGAAAGTGGTTGTGAGGATTGGATTTTGGTCACAAGATCCATTTAAACACACGGAAAAGAACAAGTTGTTCAAAGTTCAAGCAATGCAGAGAAAAGGGTTTATTTGGATCTTCAAAACAAATCAAACATACAAAGGTTTACACATTGAAAGAGGAGCAAAAAGGGGGTCAATCAAAGAGACATGTGAAAAGGGAAGAAGATGGAGAAGAGAGGGGGAAAAGAAAAGAGAAAAAACCAGGCGGGCTATAAATGAGGGAGGTGTTAGGGACAAGAAAATGGGTACATTATATGTTGAATTAAATGGATTTTTTTAAGGTAACTAAAAGTCCCTATATTATTGTATAAAGTTCATTTTAGTCATTTTATTAAAAATTGTTTCAAATTAGTCATTGTATATTAAAATTTTATTAAAATCACAACATTATTACAATTTGTCGTGAATTTGAATAAAATGTATTTTACCCAACTGATTTACCCATATAAAAAAGCTCAACCATCTTAAAAAAAATAGTGCACTTTTTAATCATCTCTTGCTTAAAAAATACATAATTTTTTTGGGATAGTTAGGTTATTTTATAAGCCGGATCAAGTCATGGGTAAATTAGTTGAGTATTATATATTTCATCTATATTATCTACAATTTAATAATAAATTATAAAGATGTCATGATTTGGAAAAAAATTAATACAGGAGAATTAATTTAGAGCAATTTTTAGTAGAGGGACAACAATGAACTTTACATAAAAATATAGGGATTTTTTATAAACTTTGACCAATTTTTGAAAAAGGAAACTTTATTTTAAGGGAAAGTAATTAAAAAATAGGGTCTGAAATGTGAGTACGTAGTTGGTGTGAAATTTTTCTATCAAGTTTCCACGACAAGTTTTCTGGCTTGGAAAAAAAAAACTTGTTTTCAGACTTTCGGTGTATCGATTATTGTGAATTAAAAAATAAATTATTTTTTGTTTAATTAATTAATTAAGTGACAGCAGGTACGGGGGAATAGAAAAATTGGGGGACTAAAATCGAAAGGATTGGCCCACTACTTTGAATTATAGAGTTTGACATGTATTAAGCTTGGGGACCAAGAATATGGGTAAAGTACCTACTAAGTCTCTTTATTGTAGCGACTAGTTTGAACTAATCCCTATATTAATTAATTAATTATTAGGATATTTATGGTTAAAATATATTATTCAGCTAATGTTTTTAAAGATTTTTTATTTGAAATATTTCCTTTGGAATTGAACTGACAAATGAGAAACATAGTTTTATTTATTTCTTTTTGCTAGTCCATGGATTAAATTAGGTTTTGATTAAATCTATTTTTCTTGACATAATGTTTAGGATTATCTATAGCCTCTCATCAACCTATAAATAGGAAGATAATGCGTTTTAGCACACTCGAACCCACATCATCCTAATTAGATATAAACTTGTAAAATTAAAATAAAGTTTGAGATAAGTAATTAACGAATAGTAGAAGAAAAAAAAACCTTCGATATTTTTGTTCACATTTCAAATGCTTAAACTAATAATTTTTATTTATTTAACATTGCTCTTTCTAAATAAACAAACAAGCAAATAAAATTGTGATGATTAAGGCTACCCAATAATAGTAGTAATAATTGAAGCAAAACAATTAATTGGAATCAATAGAAAAGGTTGGCATTTATCAAATTAATTTGGGATGTATAAGTATAAGGATTAATGCTTTTTCTAAGAAGTCCTTGACTTTTCATACACACTCATATTAGTTTTGTCAATCATCATCAATCATAAATAAAGGAAAAAGAGTTTCAAAAGTCACATGCAAGCCATCAAATATTTCTTTATAAACAAAATTGTCACATCAAATTAAAATTGAATTATTTTAAAATTTTAATAGATAAAAAAACATTAAAAATTGAATAAATTTTTTTTAATGCATGCGCTTCAGCGTATTCGAACCTATATCCTCCTACACTAACAATTATACTAATACTAATTAAATTAAAACTCAATCTACAATTGAATAAATCAATTAAATTAAATTAAAAATTAGTATTGTATGTTCATATATGCAAAGACAAGCAAGTTTCAAAATCATAAGATTTGAACTCTTGCATTTAAGTCAAAGGATTTTCTACTTCTAACCATTATTTTTTACACAATCGAGATATGATTTGCTTAATATTTTAAAGACATCTTTATATAAAACATTTTGATATATTTAAATATTTTATAAAAAATTAATTGTTGATTAATGAAATAAAATAGAATAAATTGGTCACCTTCTATAATCAACCTTGTGTTTACACCATAAAAATTAAAAACTTAAGCGACACGGTTTGGGAAAAGTTAACGTTCAAATTCCAAATGTCCTAAAATAAATTTAGACATTTTAGTACACAATAATAATACTATTATTGTTGGAATTAAATCGGTTAGATTAAAAATTCAAACTAATCTTGAAGTAAATCACTCAAAACAAATAAAAAATTATTTTTATTTATAATTATAGGACCGATTGTTAGATAAGTTGAATCGGGCATCAATGATTTGATCATCAGATTGGCTTTTAAAACATTGACAATAGCCCTCTCTACAATGGTACTTTTATAATAGCATTTCATTATAACAATCAATTTTGTTGTACAGCCTATTTTTATATTTTATTTTTCTTCTTTTTGTAACAACTTTCTATATATAACATAACAATTAATAAAGTATTAAATATACTCTTTATTAAATTTGTTTTCTATAACAATTTCTTATCTCAAATTTTAGTAAATTAATTTTATTTCAAATATAATAAAATTTAATTAATATATTATTTCATTAAAATATTTAATAAATGTAAATAATTTTTAATAAAATAAAATTATATTTGTAAAATTTATTAAAAGATCATCTAAATCTCAAATATTGTTATAGATATGTAGTAATTTCTTTTTTGATAACCTTCAAAATTTTGATAAACAAATAAAATTATTATTAAAGAGGACTAACAATGAGATTCAAGTCTTTACAAGTTTGAAAAATTAATCCATTTTAACATCTTATCTTTTTTAATTGGAAAATAAAATTGAAAAAACAATGGTCAACAAGACCCTATAAAAGGGACGTGTAGCGACGTAAAAATTTTGGTTTGGGGTCGCTAAATTGTGGCGATTTATTAGGAAATTGGAAATTGAAATTTGGTTTTAAAATAAACCGGAAGTCGCCACCGATCCTTTTTCTAGGTGTGATCGGACACCTATTAGATTTTTCTTTAAAAACGAGGAAAAGGCCGAGTTAAGGTCTACGTTAAAAGTCAGAGAAAAATTAGGGTTCGGGAGTCGGTTACGCGCGAGGAAGGTATTAGCACCCTCGCGACGCCCAAAAATTGGTATCTCCTAAACACGTGTTGTCTTGACTTTTAAAAATACGAGTTCAATATTAAAATTTAGTCGTGATCCAATTAAAAGAGGACGAGGGATTTTAGTTTATTCCGGTTTTTGAGAAGGATATGCCGTTTTAACACGAGTCAATTGACGTTCACCCAACATAGCGATGAACTCGATGACTTAATGTTAAATCGGTACATTTCCTTGATTATTGAAGTGAATAAGAAAACATGGATAATTTTTCGAAATAATGTGAAGCAAGCTGATATGAAATAAACATAAATAAATGGAAGAACTATAAACATATTTGAAACAAATAACAAATATTACAATGATATTGGAAAATAATAACCGCGCATGCAAGATCAAATGCAATGTTAGCATTGAATACGAGAACGTAAAGAGAATACGATGAATATACACATGAAAATAATTAAGAGTATATATGTAAAATATGTATATATAAATATTAATGGTATTAGAAAGATATATAAGATAATAAAAATATATAACTAGTAATGTTAAATATATATTCATAATATTTACATATGTACATAAAATAAATATTGAGGAACACATGCACCTAAAGAACATATATATACCAATATATATAATAATATTATGAAAGGGAACGAAACAAATAATGCATAAGATTAAAACGAAGTTTTGAAAAATTATTACCTATATACATATATAATAAAAATGGATATATGAAATGACATGAGAAATATACGTATGAATTTAGTATACAAAACTAACAATTAAATAGAATCATATACATGCACGGTATTAAAATGTATATACATACATAATAATAATGTTGGGACGCCTATTAATAATATTACATAAATATATACATATATGTATAATAATGATGAAAATAATAATAATAGTGAAAATAAATAATATAATAATAAATATAATGTAAAAAAAGGAAAATAAACGAAAAAGGATTAAATCGGAATAAGAACAGAATTTCAGGGCGAATTTAAAAAGAAATAAAGAAATAAATGACTAAAATGGACACGCGTGAAAACAACGAGGACCAAAAGTGCAATATTCTCTATTACCAAAACGCAGCGCAGCACGGAGGGACTAAATTGATGAACGGGCAAAACTCTGGGGCCAAATTAAAATATTAAAAACCTGATTGTAAAATAGCAAAAATGCGGAAGGGCCGATCGCGCAATTAGCCCTTCCGCTTTAAAAAACACGCGGACCCTGGCCGGACGGGTCGGGTCGGATAGGTCGGGCATGGTCAAAACGACGTCGTTTTGGGGCTTAAGTGTAGCCCCTAAAACAACGTCGTTTTGGAGGGCTATATAAGGCCTAAAATAACCAAAAAAAATCATTTGGGGAGAGGGAAAGGAAAAAAAGAAGAGAAAGGGAAGAGAGAAGGGAGAGAGAAGAGAGGGGAATCCGGCCAGGGGCCGGTCACCGGACGGCCACCGGAGGCTCGCCGGCGCCGACGCCGGCCACCGCACGCGGTGGCCGAAAAAGGTAAAATTTTTTTATTTTTTTTGTTATTTATTCTATTATTTTATTATATTTTTTGATATATATATGTGTATGAAATCGACCAAAAAACGAAATTAAAATAAAAGAAAAAAAACAATCACCTTAGGTCGGTTCTGATTTTAGCTTCTGATTTGTTGATCTTGGTGTTTTTTTGTTTGTCTGAATGCTACTTCTATCTTTAAACACTGATTGAAATCACTATATTGACTCTGAAAATGGAGTGTTTTATTTCTTGTTTTTGTGTTTTTTCTTACTGCCGAATAAAAAAGAAGAAGAAGCCCCCTATATTACATTCGGATCTGGCCTTTATAGCCATTTCTACACAACATTTTTTAAGTTACTTGCCATTGCTCCTTGTCGCCTGCTCTGTCTTGGTGCTTGCTTCACTTTGCAGGTGTCAGATGACCCTCAGAGGCACGGTGGCGTACGTGGTGGCCGACATGGTGGCATAGAGAGCTGGGCCGCCAGGGTATGGGGCTGATGGCTGGTGTCAGAACAAGTGGAAGCCGAAAATGGGGCCAGGGTTTTGGTTGTAGATGGGCTAGTTTAGGGTTTGGGAATTGGGTACGGGTAATTTGGTTTTGGGCTTGCCGGGCCATTGTAAAAAAAACTATTTATTGTGGTTTATTTGTAAATAGACTGGGCCAAAATTGGCCTATAACAGCTGCCCCTCTTTGCTCATTATCGTATAACGAGAATAGAGCAAAGACATAAAGAGAGGTCAATTTTGCTCATTATCGTATAACGGGAATAGAGCAAAGACATAAAGAGAGGCCAATTTTGCCTGGTCTTGCTGAGTCTTGACTTCTTTGATGTTCTTTTTGTTCAAGTAGTCTCCTTCCAGTCCACTGCATCTTTTGACATGACTTGTAGCTTCAATCTGCCCGCATCTTCAGGGGTATGAGGTTCCTAGCTTCGATTTGCCTCATTGTAGCTTCAGAAAGATGAGATCTATGGCTTTAATCTGCTCTTCTATTACTTCAGTCAGATAAGGTTTGTGGTCTTCTCTTCTGCAACTTTAGAAAGGCAATATCTGATATCCTCGATCAGCTCTACTATAACTTCAGGGAGACAAAATCCGGTGTCTTCAATCAGCTCCAATCTTCATTCTTTACTCGACATGTGGTCCTGAGCTCAACTCATTTCTCGCAATATGAATTGACTTTTAAAAACTAGACATTAAAAATAGAAATTGAAAAGTAGCTCAGCACGTAAGCAAAGGCTCAACTCACTTCTCACAATATGAGTTAATTTTTGAAAACAGAATTTGCCAAACAAATTTGAAAATACCTCGGCATGTGACCTGAGGTTCAACTCACCTCTCGTAATATGAGTTGATTCTTGAAAAGTATAAATTGAAAAAAAATTAATTGAGAATACCTCAGCGTGCCTCGAGGCTCAACTCACCTCTTGCAATATGAGTTGATTTGATGAACAGAAATTGAAAAGACCTAAGCATGTGAGCCGAGGCTCAACTCACCTCTCGAGATATGAGTTGATTTTTGACAAACAGAAATTGAAAAGACCTCAGCGTGTCCTGAGGCTCAACTCACCTCTCGCAATATGAGTTGATTTTTTTGAAAAACAGAAATCAAAAGGCTTAATTGAAAATACCTCAGCGTGTGTCCTGAGGCTCAACTCACTTCACGCAATATGAGTTGAAATTAAAACATAAAAATTGAAAATACCTCAGCGTGCCCCGAGGCTCAACTCACCTCTTGCAATATGAGCTGATTTTGAAAAAGTAGAAATTAAAAGGTTCAACCCACCTCTCAATATGAGTTGATTCTTGACAAACAGAAATTGAAATTACCTCATCGTGTCCTGAGGCTCAACTCACCTCTCGCAATATGAATTGAAAAAAATACCACAGTGTGTAATCTGAAGCTCAACTCACCTCTCGCAATATGAGTTGATTTTTTTTAAAAACAGAAATTGAAAATACTTCAGCATGTGAACCGAGGCTCAACTCACCTCTCGCAATATAAGTTGATTTTTTTTGAAAACAGAAATTGAAAATACCTCAACGTGTCTTGAGGCTCAACTCATTTCTCGCAATATAAGTTGAATTTTGAAAACAGAAATTGAAATTACCTCAGCGTGTCCTGAGGCTCAACTCATTTCTCGCAATATGAGTTGATTTTTTTTAACAACAGAAATTGAAATTACCTCAGCGTGTCCTGAGGCTCAACTCACCTCTAGCAATATGAGTTGATTTTGAAAAACAAAAATTAAAAGGCTTAACTCACCTCTCGCAATATGAGTCAATTTAAAACATAAACTAAAAATACCTCGGCGTGCCCCGAGGCTCAACTCACTTCTCGCAATATGAGTTGATTTTGAAAAAAAATTAAAAATACCTCAACGTGTCTTGAGGCTCAACTCATCTCTCGCAATATGAGTTGATTTTCCTTGGAAAGCATGAATATTAAACATCAAAATACCAAAACCAGTCCTTTGGTAGAACTCGGGTATCTTTTCCTTTGATTCAGTGCGACTCTCATTCATGATTTCTTGCTTTACTGGATTACCCGTATATGCCATGCATGATGTCATCATGATATGCACATGTTTGTCTTAAATGCCTTTATGCCTACATGATTATGCAGTGCTCCTTAAGCATATTGGTCATATGTCATTTTCGCCATGATTGTTGAGGATCTGCGTTCATTGCTTTGATTCTCGACCTTCTCTTCAGGCCTCATACCTGTCTTCGAGCTTTACGAGTAATCGACGTTTCTCAGATATCACCCTTTTGCTCTTGGTTAAACTTTGTTCTTGCTTTGAAGATCTTGCACTTATCAAATTCTTATCCAGGTAATGCTTGACATTTCTTTTGTTTAGAGTATGTCATTTCACTATTTATCATTAAATAAACACATAATGAGATGCATGAAAATGGTCAGGTAGGGACAAAAAGGATATCTCATATTCTTTTATTTCAAATGTGGCAAACAAAGAAAGTTAACCAATGAGAGTAAAAATGTCAAAAAGAAAGAAAAGGTCGTATTCAACGGATACAAATGCTCTAGATATTCAACACATGAACTCTTCCACGTTCCTCAATCAATAATCTTTTCGAGCATGGCTTCTTGCGTAGAAAATTTCGAGCTTTCAGAAGTGCTTCAAATACTGTAGTCTCACTACTTGACCTATCGTTCGACCGCCAGGTTTGTTTCATTAGGACGCCCTCTTGGGTTTTCATCCTAATCTTTTTGTACTAATCAAGACGCCCTTTTCGGGTTTTCGCCCTGATCCCTTTTTTTTTAAGATGCCCTTTTCGGGTTTTCATCTTAAGCATAATATTTCTTCACCGCATCTGAATTCACCGGATTCAGTAACTCCTTCCCATCCATCTCGGTAAGGATTAAAGCTCCTCCTGAGAATGCCTTTTTTACAACGTATGGTCCTTCCCAATTTGGTGCCCATTTTCCTCGCAGGTCTTTTTGTATTGGAAGAATCTTTCTCAGAACGAGTTCTCCTTCATGGAATTCTCTTGGTCGTACCTTCTTGTCATGGGCTGCGATCATTCTCTTTTGGTACATTTGCCCATGACAAATTGCCCTTAGACGTTTTTCTTCAATGAGGTTCAACTAATCATATCGAGCTCGAACCCATTCTGCTTCTTCTAACTTTGATTCCATCAATACTCGCAGAGAGGGGATCTCAACCTCGATAGATAGCACAGCTTCCATTCCATAGACTAGAGAGAAAGGAGTTGCTCCCGTAGATGTTCGCACAGATGTGCGATATGCAAACAAAGCAAATGGAAGTTTCTCGTGCCAATCTTTATATGTCTCAGTCATTTTCCCAATGGTCCTCTTAATGTTCTTGTTAGCTGCTTCAACAGCCCCGTTCATCTTTGGGCGATAGGGCGAGGACTTATGATGCTTTATTTGGAACTGCTCGCACACTTCTTTCATCATCTTATTGTTCAGATTCGTGGCATTATCTGAGATGATTCTTTCAGCCAAACCATATCGGCAAATGATTTCTTTTTTCAAAAACTTGCACACTGCAGTCTTCGTCACATTGGCAAACGAAGCGGCTTCAATCCATTTTGTGAAGTAATCGATAACCACAAAAATGAATCGATGTCCATTTGAAGCTTTTGGAGAAATTGGCCCTATGACATCCATGCCCCACATAGAAAAAGGCCACGGAGAAGTCATGACATGAAGGGGTGAAGGGGCTACATGAATTTTATCGCCATAGATTTGACATTTGTGGCATTTTCTGGCAAAATTGATGCAGTCGCTTTCCATTGTCAGCCAATAATAACCGAGTCTCATGATCTTTCTGGCCATATTGAAACCATTGGCATGCGTTCCGCAAATTCCCTCATGGACCTCTTCAAGTATTTTTCTGGCTTCAACATCATCCACACATCTCAAAAGCATCTGATCCTTTCCTCTTTTATACAGGATATCCCCATCAAGAACAAATCCCGCTGCCATTCTTCTAATTGTTCTTTTATCGTTCTCATTCGCTTGTTCGGGATACCTTTGATTCTTGGTATATTCTAAGATATCATGGAACCAAGGCCGTCCGTCTACTTCTTTCTCAATTCTACAACAGTGTGCAGGGACCTCGTATATGCTCATTTTGAAGGGCATTATTTCCGCTTCTCTACTTGCTTTGAACATTGAAGCCAAAGTGGCTAGGGCATCAGCCAGTTGGTTCTCTTCTCGTAGGAAGTAATGAAAAGTTATTTCTTTGAATTCCTTGATCAATCCAGACACTAAATCGCTGTACTTAATCAATTTTGAGTCCCTCACTTCCCATTCTCCACAGATTTGGTAAATCACTAGGGCTGAGTCCCCGTACACCTCCAAGATCTCGATGTTTCGTTCGATATCTGCACGAAGCCCCATGATACAGGCCTCATATTCTGCGATATTATTGGTACAGAAGAAGTTCAGTCTTGCAGTGAACGGATAATGATTCCCGTCTGGTGATACCAGGATTGCTCCAATTCCATGCTCTAAAGCATTTGACGCACCATCAAAGCACATCTTCCATGACTTCTCTTTTGATGACTCGGATTCTATTTCTGTGATGCACATTAAGTCTTCGTCTGGGAAATCGAATCTTAAAGGCTCATATTCCTCTGTCGTTCGAGTTGCTAAGAAGTCAGCTATTGCACTCCCTTTTACCGACTTCTGACTTACATAGGCAATGTCATATTCCGAAAGGAGGATCTGCCATCGTGCCATTCTTCTTGATAGTGCCGGTGATTCCATTATGTATTTTATTGGGTCCAGCTTTAAAATTAGCCATGTCGTGTGATACAACATATATTGTCTGAGTCTCCGAGCTACCCAAACCAGAACGCAACAATATTTCTCAATGGACGAATATTTTGCCTCATATTCAGTGAACTTTTTACTGAGGTAGTAGATCGCCTTTTCTTTTCTCCCTGACTCATCATGTTGTCCCAGTACGCAACCCATTGAATTTTCGAACACTGTCAGATACAAAATTAATGGTCTTCCCGGAGTTGGCGGTACTAGCACTGGAGGACTGGACAAATATTGTTTTATCTTATCAAAGGTCACTTGGCATTCCTCGTTCCATTCTCCCGGGTTATGTTTTCGAAGAAGCCGAAAGATTGGGTAGCATTGGTTGGTAAGTTGAGCGATAAATCGGGCGATGTAATTTAATCTCCCTAAAAATCCTCTAACTTCCTTTTGCGTGCGCGGAGGTGGTAATTCTTGGATGGCTTTTATTTTATCTGGATCAACTTCGATACCTCTTTCACTGACAATGAAGCCTAGCAACTTTCCCGAGGTAGCCCCGAATGTACATTTGGCTGGATTAAGCTTTAGCTGAAACTTTCTCAGCCTTTCGAACAACTTCTTGAGGTTCATTACATGCTCTTCTTCTCCTCGAGATTTAGCAATCATATCATCGACGTAGACCTCTATTTCTTTATGCATCATGTCATGGAATAACGTCACCATAGCCCTCTGATATGTTGCCCCAGCATTCTTTAACCCGAATGGCATCACCTTGTAGCAGAACGTTCCCCACATTGTTATGAAGGTAGTTTTCTCCATATCCTCAGGGGCCATCTTGATCTGATTATACCCCGAGAATCAATCCATGAAAGAAAACAATGAATGTTTTGCTGTGTTGTCCACCAACATGTCAATATGTGGCAAGGGAAAATTATCTTTTGGGCTTGTTCGATTCAGGTCACGGTAATCCACGCACATTCGTACTTTTCCATCTTTCTTTGGTACCGGGACTATGTTAGCCACCCATTCTGGATATTTAGAGGCTTGTAGGAAGCTAGCGTCAAATTACTTCTTGACTTCCTCTTTTATTTTCAACAGCATTTCGGGCCTCATCTGTCTTAATTTTTGCTAGATGGGCTTGCATTCTGGCCTTAATGGGAGCTTATAGACCACTAAATCTTCATCTAGCCCTGGCATATCCTGGTATGACCACGCGAAAACATCTTTGTATTCGCGGAGTAAAGTGATCAAACTATGCCTGGTACTTTCTGAAATAGAAGTCCCAATCTTCACTTCTTGTTTCCTCTCTTCAGTGCCCAAATTTATTGTTTCCACAGATTCTTCATGAGGCAGAACCTGTTTATCCTCTTGTTCCACCATTCTTAACAATTCAGGAGACGAGACATAATCTTCAGCATTTTCTTCGGCTTCAAATTCTCCTAAGCAAACAGCCTTCTCAAAATCAATTTCAAGATTCGTAACGGGCTTATTCATGTCGTCAATATCTGAGCACCTGGAAGTTGAATGGAAAAGGAAGCTATCGGGGGACATCCAAGTATTGGAAACAACAAACAAAATGTTATGTCATGGCAATGAGGCAAATGTAAGGATAGGCTATGAAATGAGAAAATGATTATGAAATTAGTGATAATGCGAAAAATCGTGACAAAATGCATCTTCATTGATATTCACTTAAATGATAAAGAGCGAATGCAAGCTCCTACAAAGGAATTCCATTATATCTAAGGACACAATAGAAGGTTGATGTTTAGCATTACTCTGAAGGCTTATAAACTACAAGAAGCTCCTCAGCAATCCAATTGTTCAACATGAAAGCATGAGGGTAAGGGCGTATCCTCGAGACATCTTTACTTGCACCAGCTTCTTTGTCAATGACATTTATACTGACATTCTGAAAATCCCTTTTAATTAATCCCAGCATGTTTCGTGGATCATCTTGTCCAGGGTACATCATTCCCGCAGATGTAACTGTTTTTGACAAAGGAGGGTACTCTATTAGTTCCCATTCTGTTTCTCGGCCCAAAGTTCTTGCAATTCTTCTCTCTTGATCCTTCTTCCACTGTCTTCTTCTTTAGCGCATGTCAGGCTGGAACCCCAAATCGTATCGGACCTTGTGGTGCACTGGCTTTAAAGCCCTCACTATTCCTTGTAAATGTCTCCCTAAACCTCTTCTCGCACGAGCTCCCCTTCCTACGGTCAACTTGACACCCATTCTGGTATTTCTCGACAGTTTTGGCATCGAAATTCTATTTCCCTCAGCGACGAAAGTGGCATTGATGAATTCAAGGGATCAAAAGGAACATTCCACTGCGTCATTGCTTACTTCCAGGTATGGCGCATCAGCAGAGATAGATGCGACGATGTCTTCTTCGCCCTCGACTATGACCAAACAGCCATCCATGATGAATTTCACCTTTTGATGGAGGGATGATGGGACTGCTCCAGCAGAATGAATCCAAGGTCTTCCCAAAAGGCAGTTATAAATGTCCATGACTTGGAATTCGACCTCATAGATGTAGGGGCCCACTTCCAAAGGGATTTCGATCTTTCCCATGACTTCGCGCTTCGTCCCGTCGAATGCCCTTACCATGGAATGACAGGGCTTTAAGTAGGACAAATCCATCGGTATTCTGGAAAGCGTAGCCAATGGCATAACATTTAACGCTGACCCATTATCGATGAGTACGTTCGGTATTATGTAGCCCTTGCAGCGGGTCGTGATATGCAGCGCTTTCACCGAGCCTCTACCATTTGGCGGTATCTCATCATCACTAAAAGAGATGAAGTTGTCCGCATTCAGATTGTTTACCCACCTATCAAGCTTTTCGACAGATATGTTGTTGGCCACGTAAGCTTGATTTAACACCTTCAATAAAGCGTTCCGGTGTGGCTCTGAATTTAACAGTAGAGATAGAACTGAGATTCGTGCTGGCTGCTTGCTCAATTGTTCCACCACACTATATTCGCTGTGCTTAATAAATTTCAAGAATTCTTGAGCTTCTTCCTCATTCACAGGCTTTTTAGTTTCTTGCACGGGTGGAATTTCTTGCTCGACTTCGACCTCGTGCATCACTGCTTTCCCTTTTTGCTTCGAGTCGCTACTTTTCTTTATCGGTTCAACTTCTTTAGAATAGCATCGTCCACTTCGAGTAAAATGACCTACCTCCCCAACATCTTCAATTATGGGTTTGGACTTTTCAACTTCCGGTGTAACGATATTAACATCATATCTCCACGGTACTGTTTTGTTATCCTTATACGGGAAAGGAGATGGTACTTCAATTACCATCTGTGGTTTCAATGGCTCTCTCATCGCGTCGTAATAAATTACCAACGGTCGATCAGCACTATAAGGGGGCCCTGATGATTGGCTATCAGAGACGCATACTTCTCTTTCGTTGGCATCTTCACTTTTGTTAAGGACCTTGATCTCCTTATTATCCATCCGGTCTTGAAGTAACCTTTTAAAGTCCTCACATGACTGAATGTCATGTCCAACAATCCCATAAAAATTGCAAAAACTTTGACCTTCTTCTCCAAAAATTCTATCAGAGTGACAGAGCAATCCTTTCTTAACCAATACCTCCCAGATTTTCTGCAGAGGCGTCCTTATTTCTGATACACATCTTCTGACCTTCCATTCATCCTCTTTCCCCACTGTGCTCACATTTCCTTCGGTATGGTTAGGGAACGGGTTCCCCGTGGTGTTACTAGCACTATCGAATCGTAGGATACCCGCGTCAATGAGTCCTTGAACTCTCCTTTTGAAAGCGAGACAGTTCTCAGTAGAGTGCCCTTGGTTCCCTGCGTGGTATGCACAACTAGCGTTTGGATCGTACCACTTTGGGTATGGAGGTTTAAGGGGTGTCATGTAATGGGGAGATATTAGCTGTTTTTCTAAAAGTTTTGGGTACAATTCCCCATACGACACAGGGATGGGGGTAAATTGCGGTCTCTCGGGATTATGCCTTGATTGGCTTTGGGCGGGTACCGTGTTTTGTGGGAAAGTGGTGACGGGTCTTTGGTTGTTCGTGGCGTATACGGGGTAGGACGGATGTGGTGCTTGGTAGTAAGGTGTTTGAGGGGGATAATAGAAATTCGGGGGTGGATAATTTCGAGGTCGGGGTTGGTTAGGATACGAATTGGGAATGTAACGACTCCCAGTTCCCACCATGTGGGCTTCTGGCTCTTTCTTCCTTAAGGGTGCTGCTTTTCTTGAGCCTTCTGATCCTTCCATTCTACCGCTCTTGACGGCATTCTCTATGAGTTCACCGGATATTACAATATCCGCGAAATCTTTCGTGGCACTTCCCATTAATTTGTCATAAAACGGTGCCTTTAAAGTATTGATAAAGAGAACGGTTATCTCCGTTTTTGTTAGTGGGGGTTCCACTTGAGCTGAGACGTCTCTCCATCTCTGCGCATACTGTCTAAAGGTCTCTGATGGCTTTTTCTCCATCATTTGCAAGGTCATACGGTCTGGCACCATATCCGATACATGCTTGTACTGCTCGCAAAATGCTGACACCAAGTCATTCCAAGATCGAATCTTTTCTCTACTAAGTTAATTGTACCACCGAAGAGCTGACCCTGTTAGACTATCTTGAAAGCAATGTATGAGTAGTTTATCCTCGTTCACATAACCGGTCATTTTTCGACAGAACATAATGAGATGTGCTTTTGGGCACCTTGTCCCATCATATTTCTCAAAATCAGGCACTTTGAACTTCGGAGGCAAAATTAGATCAGGTACCAAACTGAGTTCCTTGGCACCTAGTGCGGAGAAGACTTCAGTGCCTTCTATTGCTTTGAGTCTTTCCTCTAGACTCCTATATTTTGCGTCATGGTTATCCAATTTCAACTTGGCTACCTCTGCTGGGTCATCCAGATCTGGAACTAGTGAATTAGCAGGACTAGCCCTTGGGTTCGACGCTAACATTCCTTGCCCCAAATTAGTGGGTGGAGCAGGTGGCATAGGTCGATGTTCCAAGCCAGTGGGTTCCTCTTGACTATACCCTCTTTGTATTGTATATGCGGGCGGTGGAGTGAATCCCGGGGGATAGAGTGGATCCTGATAATGGTGAATTCTTGACCGAGGTTCCATAACATCGGGGTTCTGCATTTTTCCTTTGACCAAAGTTGTCATCATCTCCATCATTTTAGCCATCTGATCTCTTTGCTCGAAAGATTCCTCTCGAGATCTCACCATTAGGTCTCTCGTCTCTTGTTGCGATTTGGCCAGTTGCTCTTGTAATTCCTTTTGAGCCATTTCCATCCTTTCAATTCTCTCATTGAATTCATTCTCCATTACTCTAGCTTGTCGGCGCGTTTTATACGGATGACGTGGTTCCAGTCTTGAAGTCTTGCAACTGCGAATTGTACGTTTTAACCTCAGCGAACGAGTATGGGATATGCAATGAATGAATTGATGCATGAATGAATGCATAAATGTCAAATGAATGTCAGTTATGAATGAAATGCAAGAAATTGGTGTTGATTTCAAGATAGCCCCATATTTAGGCATTTCATTTATCAACATAGTCTATTACACAAAGTTCTCATTTTTCCAACAGTTACACAAATTTCCTAGTCACATTGCCTTGTTTCTTCACTTGCTCTAAAAACTCTGATATGCTCGATCTTTGGCTCGGAGGGAATTGGCAACTGAGAACTTCGGCTTCATCTGATAATTGAACAACTTGCATAGCCGCTTTACGAATTTCATTGATCAAGAAGTCAAGTTGCATTTCTTTTTCTTTGAGAGTTCCTTCATACGCGTGAATGTCCCTATCGTACTGCTCACTCTTTTCTTCTAGAGCCTTCAAGAGGTTATCTAATTGTTGTTGACCAGATTGCAGCATATTTTCTAGATCTCGTGTTTTCCTTTTTAATTCTTGATGTTCAGACTGACTATTCGCCAATTTTACAGTCACTATTTCATACTCGGTGTTCTTCCTTCTTAACTCTATCACAGCGCGCGCAGCCTTTTTCTCCTCTTTCTTTGCTTTTCCCTTCCAAAACTCCATTCCTCCCTTGATATTGCTAATTTTTTCCTTCCATTCTGCTGTCGACTTGCCCAACCCGCTATTCTTTATAGTGTTTCTTAATTTCTTGTTTTCCAAATGAAGGTCCCTTAAGTCGTTTCTCACAATCTCGGCTTCTCTTTGTACTTAAGTCGTTTCAACCTGAACTTCAATCTTCAGTTGATAGTTTTCTTCTTGAAGGGCACTAAGGTCCCGAGACATCTTGGCCTTTTCTCGTTCGAATTCTTGTCTTGCCATTTCTAGCTCAGACGGCGTTTCCTCCGAGAAAGGATTCTGGATGGTGTAGTTTGTTGATGAGATTTGCTGACTATTTACCCGTTGCTTCCTCCATATGTCGTAATCTTGGGTAAGGGTATCAACATACAAAGCTAATTCCATGAAATGAATTTCCTTCCAATACTTTGCAGTGTCTCGGACTCTCTTCATATATCCTTCACCCGCGAAAGCGAACTCAAACTGTGCTAATCCTCCAGTTGCGGGGAGGAATTGTCGCGAAGAAAATTGCCTTTGAACTAATAGCGGAGCATATCCAACTCCTCCCCATAACCCGAGTAAAGGTACCCAATCTTGGCTTCCACATTTGTATAGCAGAACTGAAGGACGGATCCAGGGTGCTCTCCATGTTATATTCTCGGCGCGAAGATTTTGAAAAACTGATACCCAATGTTGCTCGGTGACTTCCTTCGGCCATTCTTTATTGAGGTAAGCTTCTAGCGGGGAGAATGTTTTAGAAAACATATGGAACGGAGTGCGCTCTACCTTCCAGAAGTGACTCAAAATCTAAACATTGAGCAACTGCGCGCATCCGATAAATCGTCCCTCCCCTTTTCTTCGACAACTACTCAGGGACCTGAAGGTCTCGGCTAGGATGGTCGGGACAGGGTTGATTCCTTGTTTTAACCTTTCGAAGAAATCAACTACTGCAACTTCGAGATGTCTGAGAACTTTTGGGAAAATGACCAAACCGTAAATGGCCAACGCGAATAGATTTACCCTTTTCAGCATGTTGGGATGGTTCAGAGCCAAATCTCGTAGGGAGGACCATGGAATGCAAATGGTTTCATTCTTCTTCTTTATCTGTTTTTCGGCCCATGCATCAGTCATGTCTGTCAGTCTCACTAACTTTTTCTTGAAGGTCATCGGCTTAGGCTCATTCACATATATTTTACCGAATTTTACATTGTCGATGCGGAGTAAAGCAGCATACTCTTCTATGGTTGGAGTCATGTCTTCTTGATTGAAGGTGAAACACTGATAAGCTGGGTCCCAGAACCGAACCATGGCTTGAATCAACTGTTCGTCTAAACGGATGGTGATCAGGTGAGCTATATCTCCATACCTCTCAGTGAAAATGTCTCTAGTGTCTGAATCCCACTGATTCCAAATTCGAACCAAATCCTCAAAGTTATTTTGGCGAACATTTACAGTTATATGGTCGGGCAGATTGGCGACACACCCTTCCACTAGACTATCCCCCTTTTCTCTCTGAATTTTTAGAGACCAGTCCCGAATCACGACATTCTTCTCGGTTATTTGTGTAATTGACTCCTCCATCAGAAACCCATTTTTTGGCAACCAACTTTTAATCAACACCTTCCTAATATGATGCCTATGATGCATGATGAAAATAAAAGTAAAAACAAACAAACTTGGTTAGTAAACACAACAAATATAATTTGAAAAACAAATTAAACTACCCAATCCAATTATTTTGCATAAACAGTGTAAATGAAAGGCAAAAGGCATTTTCCCCGTGTACTTATTTTGATGACTATAAGCGGACAGAGGTTCGGCATGGCTCTAATTGGATAGCTCGTATGGTTCACTATATGCGGTTTTGGTTCTAGATGGGTACTCGAATCGTATGCACTGTCATCTACTAAGATTAGTACAGAGCCTCGGTCATGGCCCATCATAGGCTTACGAGATCAATTCGAGGGATTACATTTACTTATGCCTATGCGGAGGGACAAGTTAACTCACGAAAGCATAAGTCATATGTAACCCGAAAGTATTCACTAGCCTGTGCGGAGGAACGAGTTAACTCACGAAGGCGTAGCGTTTACTTTCTCTTAACAGGGACGGAGCCCGGGTATAGAGCTCATGTTATGCAACAAAAATGTACGTGCACGGTGTGTGGGGAGAAACTTGTAAACCTTTACGTTTTATTTAGAAAAACTAAACCAAAACTAAAATCGCAAAAATTTAAAGCTGAAAAACAACCTGATAAAACAAGTTAGAATATATACAACACGAGCAAATGCATGATTTTTTTGAAAACAAAAAATTTAAGGATCACGACTAAATGTTAATTTGAACAAGAAACTTTGAAATTTTTGACAACGCGAGTTTAATTCGACTCGACTCTCAAAAATCTTCCCCAGTGGAGTCACCAGCTGTAGCGACGTAAAAATTTTGGTTTGGGGTCGCTAAATTGTGGCGATTTATTAGGAAATTGGAAATTGAAATTTGGTTTTAAAATAAACCGGGAGTCGCCACCGATCCTTTTTCTAGGTGTGATCGGACACCTATTAGATTTTTCTTTAAAAACGAGGAAAAGGCCGAGTTAAGGTTTACGTTAAAAGGCAGAGAAAAATTAGGATTCGGGAGTCGGTTACGCGCGAGGAAGGTATTAGCACCCTCGCGACGCCCAAAAATTGGTATCTCCTAAACACGTGTTGTCTTGACTTTTAAAAATACGAGTTCAATATTAAAATTTAGTCGTGATCCAATTAAAAGAGGACGAGGGATTTTAGTTTATTCCGGTTTTTGAGAAGGATATGCCGTTTTAACACGAGTCAATTGACGTTCACCCAACATAGCGATGAACTCGATGACTTAATGTTAAATCGGTACATTTCCTTGATTATTGAAGTGAATAAGAAAACATGGATAATTTTTCGAAATAATGTGAAGCAAGCTGATATGAAATAAACATAAATAAATGGAAGAACTATAAACATATTTGAAACAAATAACAAATATTACAATGATATTGGAAAATAATAACCGCGCATGCAAGATCAAATGCAATGTTAGCATTGAATACGAGAACGTAAAGAGAATACGATGAATATACACATGAAAATAATTAAGAGTATATATGTAAAATATGTATATATAAATATTAATGGTATTAGAAAGATATATAAGATAATAAAAATATATAACTAGTAATGTTAAATATATATTCATAATATTTACATATGTACATAAAATAAATATTGAGGAACACATGCACCTAAAGAACATATATATACCAATATATATAATAATATTATGAAAGGGAACGAAACAAATAATGCATAAGATTAAAACGAAGTTTTGAAAAATTATTACCTATATACATATATAATAAAAATGGATATATGAAATGACATGAGAAATATACGTATGAATTTAGTATACAAAACTAACAATTAAATAGAATCATATACATGCACGGTATTAAAATGTATATACATACATAATAATAATGTTGGGACGCCTATTAATAATATTACATAAATATATACATATATGTATAATAATGATGAAAATAATAATAATAATAGTGAAAATAAATAATATAATAATAAATATAATAGTAACAATATTAGTAATATGTAAAAAAAGGAAAATAAACGAAAAAGGATTAAATAGGAATAAGAACAGAATTTCAGGGCGAATTTAAAAAGAAATAAAGAAATAAATGACTAAAATGGACACGCGTGAAAACAACGAGGACCAAAAGTGCAATATTCTCTATTACCAAAACGCAGCACAGCACGGAGGGACTAAATTGATGAATGGGCAAAACTCTGGGGCCAAATTAAAATATTAAAAACCTGATTGTAAAATAGCAAAAATGCGGAAGGGCCGATCGCGCAATTAGCCCTTCCGCTTCAAAAAACACGCGGACCCTGGCCGGACGGGTCGGGTCGGATAGGTCGGGCATGGTCAAAACGACGTCGTTTTGGGGCTTAAGTGTAGCCCCCAAAACAACGTCGTTTTGGAGGGCTATATAAGGCCTAAAATAACCAAAAAAAATCATTTGGGGAGAGGGAAAGAAAAAAAAGAAGAGAGAGGGAAGAGAGAAGAGAGGGGAATCCGGCCAGGGGCCGGTCACCGGAGGCTCGCCGGCGCCGACGCCGGCCACCGCACGCGGTGGCCGAAAAAGGTAAATTTTTTTTTTATTTTTTTGTTATTTATTCTATTATTTTATTATATTTTTTGATATATATATGTGTATGAAATCGACCAAAAAATGAAATTAAAATAAAAGAAAAAAAACAATCACCTTAGGTCGGTTCTGATTTTAGCTTCTGATTTGTTGATCTTGGTGTTTTTTTGTTTGTCTGGATGCTACTTCTATCTTTAAACACTGATTGAAATCACTATATTGACTCTGAAAATGGAGTGTTTTATTTCTTGTTTTTGTGTTTTTTCTTACTGCCGAATAAAATAAAAGAAGAAGCCCCCTATATTACATTCGGATCTGGCCTTTATATCCATTTCTATACAACATTTTTTAAGTTACTTGCCATTGCTCCTTGTCGCCTGCTCTGTCTTGGTGCTTGCTTCACTTTGCAGGTGTCAGTTGACCCTCAGAGGCACAGTGGCGTACGTGGTGGCCGACATGGTGGCATGGAGAGCTGGGGCGCCAGGGTATGGGGCTGATGGCTGGTGTCAGAACAAGTGGAAGCTGAAAATGGGGCCAGGGTTTTGGTTGTAGATGGGCTAGTTTAGGGTTTGGGAATTGGGTACGGGTAATTTGGTTTTGGGCTTGCCGGGCCATTGTAAAAAAACTATTTATTGTGGTTTATTGTAAATAGACTGGGCCAAAATTGGCCTATAACAGGACGGAACCGACAGTCTTCATATTTGCGTGTTGACAGTCTAAGCTGCTTTGGTATGAAAAAATACTTTCATTCTCATGTTTCCTTCTTTAGTCAAACCTTGTGTACCCCATCTATATTACCATACTTTTTCCCTATCCCATTTTCGCTTTTAATTCAAATATAACATCCAAATTTGAAGTTTAAACTTATTATTTGCTATCAAAATGTTTATAATTTTAATTATCTATTTTTGAAAATTAGTAGATTTAAATATTCGAAAATTTATTGGAAATTTCACAATAAAGGATAATATTTAATTCAAAATTGGGTTTGGATAGTATTATACATATAATTTATGAATAATAAACGAATCGAGATAAATTAAAAAATACAGATATTAAATTCATACTCGAGTCAGGTTGAACATTTAAATGAGAACTAAAGCTTCTCAACATTATTCTCATTTTCATCCACAAGACTCAAATCTAAACTTTTATTAATTTCACTCTTTATCAATTTACTCAACAAATGTTATATATAATTATTGATGGGGATTGGGTTTTTTTAGGAGAAGTCTTTGAACTATCATCCATCGAGCAGTCGATCGGACTCTCAAATAGTGGAGGTATTATGCTTGAGGTGTCTATACTTGATTTTAGCTCCAAATTTTATTTCCCAACTCTGAGAAGAGCTTAAAATGATTTATGGAGGTTGACCTGAACGCTTAATCCACTAAGAAAATGTTTAGCATTTGATCTTGAGTGGGGTTTGAACCCATACCCTTAAAAGATCATAATAGGTAAAAATACTACTACTTGATAAAATCGAACATGATACTTTCACTATTTAAAAATCCAATCAATTATTCGATGAATTATGCTTAGAAATTTTTATTGAGAGGGAATCAACCCCTCGACAATAATATAACACAATAATATAACATAGGAAAGAAATTTCTAACCGCTAAAGGCATTGTTCACATCACTATCATAGAATTGGTGTTATATCCTTCTGAACGTTGCCGAAGTTATAAAAAAAACACTTTAAAAATATCTTATTTGATATGCTTAAGAAACGAATGTCTTTCCTTAATTTATTAAATAAATAACCACGGTCGAAGGATGGATGCCAAACTAGCTAGCTTAGCTTAGAGGTGATCATGGGTCGGGCGGTCTGGCCTAGCCCGACGGCCCGCTCAAAATATGAGAGGGTTTGGGTAAAAATATAGGCTCGAAAAATGGATTTGGGTAAAAAATGAGGCCAGTTTAGAAAACGAATCGGGTCTCGGGCAAAATTTTTGGCCCGGCCTGGCCCGAATATAATAAATATATATTTTTTAAAAATAAATTTCTCATTTCCCCTCCCCATTTCCCATTTCCCTAAGCCTGTATATTTTGAATTTTTTTTTATTTTAAAATTTTTAATTTTTATATTTCAAATTTTAAAATTTAATTTTAATTATTAGTATTGTTAAATTTGTTGATATAATATTTCATGGGCAAGGGTTCTACTCTAAAATAAAAATAAAAATTCGGGTTTTTTACAATAATATTATAATAAAAAATAAAAAATAACCAAAATGTTATAACTTTTTTTATTTACCAAAATATATATAATTTTTTTTATTTATGAAAATATATAAAAAAACAAAAAAAAACCTGCAAAAAAAAAACTGACCGATGTGACAGGGCACGTTGGTCACGCCAAAGCCATTGGCGGCACCATACCATTGGCGGCACCAATGTATATTAGGGGGGTCGGTGGTGGGGGGACCAGAAGGAGAGGGAAAGAAAGAAAGAAAGAAAGAAAGGAGAGGAAAGAAAGAAAAAGAAGGAAAGAAAAGGGAAGGAGAAGAGAAAAAAAGAAAGAAAGAAGAAGAAAAGGAAAGGAGAAGAAAAAAGAAAGAAAGAAGGAAAGAAAATGAAAGGAGAAGAGAAAAAAAAAGAAGAAGAGGGAAGGAAGGAAAAAAAAAGAAAAGAAAAGGTAATTTTTTTTATAAATTTAAATTTTTTTGTAATATTTGTGTGTTTAAAATTTATATTATGTACATTATAGTTATTTTATTATTTTGTTTAGCATATATATTTTATGAAATATATTTAGAATGAAAAAATAATGGAATGTACATTGTAGGTTGAATAGGGATTTTTTTTATGAAATTTACTTAGGAATTTGAAATTTAAATTTTAGGAAAATAGCATTAAAAGTAAAGTGACAAAGAAGTATTTTAAGAAAACATAAAATACGAAAAGAAAAAACGGGAATTGTATATTTATCGAAAATAATAAAATACGAATAAAAATGTGAAAATGTACATGTAATAAATTTCAAACATAATAAATTGAAATAATGTAAAATTATAAAATAAAAAATTACGATATTTTTAAAAATAATAAAATACGGATAAAAAAATACGAACAAATGGCCGAAGTAAGAGTGTATTAGTAAATTTGTTTAAAAAATTCAAAAATAAGTTATACAAATAATTGAAACAAAATGTACTAAAATAATATAAAATAATAAAATACGAAAATAATGTATTTTTCTTGAAAGTAAAAAAAATCGGGAAAATAATAATACGACCAAAGGGCAGGGGAAAGGGTTTATTTCGGGTTTTTTACCAAAATATTACAAAAAAATAAAAAAAATACGAAAATATTATAAACTTTTTTTTATTTACCAAAATAATGGGTTTTTACAAAAATATTAAAAATAAAAATAAAAAATAACCAAAATGTTATAATTTTTTTATTTACCAAAAAATATATATATTTTATTTACCAAAATATATAAAAAAAACCTGCAAAAAAAGGGTGATGGAGGGGAATAAAAAAATACGAACAAATGGCCGAAGTAAGAGTGTATTAGTAAATTTTTTTTAAAAATTCAGAAATAAGTTATACAACTAATTGAAACAAAAATGTACTGAAATAATGTAAAATAATAAAATACGAGAATAATATATTTTTATTTAAAGTAATAAAAATCGAGAAAATAATACGAGCAAAGGGCAGGGGTAAGGGCTATTTTTTTACAGAAAATTAATTTAAATAACACACTAGATTAATAAAATTCAAACATTATGCACTAAAATAATGTAAAATTATAAATTTAGAAATTACGATATTTTTTAAAGGAATAAAATGCGGAGAAAAATACGAAGCGATATTAGACACATATCTGATCGGCTAATAAATTTAGAAATTATAAATTTAGAAATTATGATATTTTTTTACTAACTTTTTTTTCAACTTGCAGGCATCGCAATGGCTCGATTGATTCGAAGCGATGTTAGACACATATCTGATACGGCTAATAACGCGGTATGATTTATTATTTGTTAATCAGGAGTTCTATTTATTTAAAAAGGATATACGCAGTATATATAAATAAATTATGTTATCGTAATATTGTTTCTGTAATTTAACACTATCAGAACTCATTCCGAGTATTAAGGGGCCGTGTGAGTGTTTTAAAGATAGCTCCGGATGATCGATTGCTGCCGTAACTGGAGCTAGCCGGATTTGGGTCAGTAGCATTGATCCGGTCTAACTCGTGACATCTATTCTATTTTTATATCTTACTCACATGTTATTGGTCTAACTCGTTACAATGTTATTACTCATGCAGTTTATATAGATGCCATACCGGAGGCTGGAAATTACAAATGTTGTACCCTCGTCCACACTCGTTGATTCCCACATATGGTGCAGTAACACACCAATTATTAATTTCAACTTCGTCGAGTTGTATCACGGCGATCGGGTGCTTCGGCAGTTTGGGTGCATCCAACCTATCCCGGATTCGCCGTGCCAGTTGGGGGATGATCACAGCTTGACAAAGAGAGGAAGAGTTCAATTGGACTGGGGAATTAAGCACCGAAAATACGTCGCACTGTGGAACCATCGATTGTACCGAATTCCTCAAATGGTTGTGGCTACGGACCTGCAACCATCATTAGAGTATACACAACGGCATCATAGTTGCGGGAAGCCATATTTGCTTGGAGGGCAATCGACTATAATCCCCCGTACGTGCAGCAAGTTGGGGGATCGGACGTAGCGAGCCCGATGATCCAGATCCGATGGCATATTGTTCTCCGCAACTGGCAGAGCCGGAGCAGGACCCCCAGCCAGCCAGATCCCGGACAATCACAGTCAAATGTGGATTCACATGGCTATCGTCCGGATTTGGTGGGAGGTGAATATTATTTGAGCTTCACAGAGGGCGAATACGCGTACGAGTTTGAACTGTTTGGATCCCCCCGGCCGTAGTACGGCATGCCTGGCCCGTCCGACAGGTATCCGCAGCATTATGGTTCAAGTTCGTCTGCGGCGAACGAGGCACAGGACCTTTCGTCTATGGTTTCCACGCCCCCACTTGCGGACGATGCGGATGTTGGTCGTCGCCCAGACCGTAAGCGTCGACCTGCGCAGAGGTATACCCCCCCGACAACACCATCGAACCATCGATTTTAGGGGTTTGATGCACTTTCTGTATAAAAAGCCATATTTGTATTTTAATTGACCTTACTTCTGAATTTTTTGTATAAATATCCATTATTATATTTTTATTATATTAAAGCTCAATCGAATTATGAATGCCTCTATTTTCGATACAATCTTAATAATTCCAAATGCGCACATGGTATTTTATAACTTAATTTGGAAACAAATTGGATACAATTTAAGCGTAAGCATAAGCCGAATAAAAAAATTATTATTAATTAAATTACTGTTTATAACAAAATACAAAGTAAATCAATTTCGCCCCAATCCGGACGACTAACCAACATGAAAGTTTCGGTTAGGGCCTTTATTCCGGCTATGACCACTTAACCTGCATATTCCACAACGCTTTCCGTCAGATTTTTTCCCTAATGTCAATCTCATTACGGATTCTGCTTGACTGCGGACGACCCCTTGGATTCCTCCTTAGCCCTCTGTCTGGGAGAAGCTCGAAAGTGATCGGTGGCACGTCCCACGTAGATAGGTCCAGCAGGACGGGGAACTCATTCTTCCAGACATGCAATGTGCGCTCCAGCATGTACACATCATCGACATATTGTTCAGCATCAAGGTTGACTCTAGCACACGCAGCCATGACATGCGCACAGGGATAATGAAGTGTTTCGAACTTCCTGCACTCGCACCGTCTATTCCGAAGATCAACTTCGTAGGACCTAGGTTGATGACCGATGTTCTCTGTAACTCGAAACATTTCCAGTCGTGTGAATATATTTCCACGTTCATTGACCTCGCCAACTGACGGTTTACGACCATTGCATCCCTTACATGTTCGACAAACACATGTCCCGCCTGAATCTGGTCGACTTGCTGCTGACCCATTCTTGGCATCAAAGTAGCCAGCCTGTAAAAAGTAGTAGAAAATACTGATGCAATCGGAAGATGACGTGTTTTCAACAAGACAACGTTGATCCCCTCGACTAAGTTTGTGGTCATGTGGCCATAACGAAAGCCCTCGTCAAAACTTTGAGCTCACTGCCACGGCTCCATTGTGCGCAGCCATTGTCAGAAAGATGCGTTTGTCTGCCCCTCCATGTCACTCTCAAGTCAGATCATTCTTTGCCGGAAAATATGTGGCTCTAACTCGTACGCTGCATACGTATTAACGAAAAATAAGTTCTAGTAAGTCGATAACATCAAACATTACAACTTATATTGAAAAGATAAGGTTATCATTTACCCTTGCCACGAGTTGTCTCTTCCAGTCTGCATTCTTATAATCTTTATGGAAGTTAGACGCAATATGGCGAATGCAGTAAACGGATCTCCACGGCACACCGAAACGCCTAATAGCTGCAATTAAACCCTTCCTTCTATCAGAGATGATGCAAATGTTATCGATCCTAATAACATACCTCCGCAGATTTGTGAGGAAGAATTCCCAAGACTCTATGTTCTCTTTATCTACGATAGCAAATGCTACCGGAGCACGTTTCTGTTACCGTCTTGAGCAACTGCAACAAGTAGGATCTGTGTATATTTTCCATACAGCCAGGTCCCATCCACCTGCACAAGTGGCTTGCAGTGGGGAAATGCCCGCACACATGGATTGAACTTCCAGAACATCCGATGGAAAATCCTTTTTGCCGGCTGTAACTGGTCATTTGGGCCGTAATATGGACTTGTCTACAACTCAATCACAGTCCCCGGTACGTACTCCCGCATAGCAGCTATCCAACCTTGAAGCTCGTTATACGACGAATCGTAATCCCCATACAGTTGCTCCATCGCCATCTGTTTAGCTATCCATACCTTCCGATATGAGACTCGATACTGCAATCGTGCTTGCATTTCCGCAATGAGTACCGAAACTTTAATGGTCAGCATGTCCTTCACCATCGGCATGATACACGTACAAATAGTTTTCGAATCAAGTTTTCCATGATCTTCTGTCATACGTGTTGATGTGCATGTATGAGTACCAATAAATTTTCGTATCTCCCACATCTGAGAACTTCTAATGAATGCAGCTCGTACCCACCAATTGCAGCCTTTCGCTGCCTTCCAACACTCCCCAACATATATTGTCAGAGTAGACACGGAGACTTTATAATCCACCGATATCTTCATGCTGTACCATTTAATGGCATATACGCACTCTTCTTTACAGCGAATCTCTGGCCTATGAATAACTCATCATCATCAGATGTTACGGCCAGCCCGTGACAATGAACTATTTCAGGGTACTCCAGAAACTCAGCTACATACGCTGCGTCGGGGTCTATGAGCGACATGTGTGGCCCAGGATTATTGTGTATCAAAATACGCCGCATCTGCTCCCCGACCGAAGAAGCGTTAATGCCTTCATCGTTGTTGACATCTTCATCGTCAATATCATCAGGTATATTGTCCACATCGGGATCACCGTCACTATCGACCTCTTCATCCCAATGATCGCTACCACCTTCTTCTTCGCCACCACCTTCTTCTTCACCACCAACCATGTCAACATCGGGTGTAATATTTAGGTCGATACCGATCCCACCCATAGTTGATTCACTATCAACGTATGATATTGGAGCCACCATCCACGGTTCTTCAGCCCCGTCTTCTTCATCAGATGCATTAACATCTTCATTTTGCTCCATACCGACTAACTCAGCAAATAAGTGAATCGGTGCGTTCTTCTCACTCCCATTCCCACAGTATAGATCGACCATTGTCTCCATGTTTTCGTCGTCTACAAGTTCCATTTCCACGAATTTGACCGGATTTGTCGAAACTGGAAACTTGTAGAAAATTTTTAATATCCTTCTCCCACAACGTCTATGAATTTTTGCATTAATCCTTGCCTTCATTTCATCGAACGATACACTTCTATTAAATCTCATTACTATTTGTTGCCGACATTCAAATACACATCCAACACTTGTTGTCAAGATCACTCCATCGAAATAAACGCATGCAAGAAACTTAGCATCCATCTTTAATATATAATCTGTCAAAAAAAATCTCATAAAAATTCTCGAACGGCAACTAAATTACTTAAATAAAATTTAATGTTTAAATATGCAATTTTGTACATGAAAACCGTTTAACCACTAATCCTTATAACTAACACACTAATAATATTAATAATTTTATACTCAAAATAATACACAATAAAATTATTAATTTTACTAAAAATACTAACTAACTAACTAACTATAATAATACTAGTTTTTTACTAACTAGTTTATTTTGGTAAATAAAAATAATAAGTAACCATAATAATATACTAGTTTTTTTTCTAACAATAATATTACTAAGTTACATCTTAATACATTAATAACATCTTAATACTAACAACAACAACAACAATAATAATAATAATACTAACTATTACTATTATTTTGAGTTTTATTAATCTTAATAACTAAACTAAAACAAAAAATATTACAAAATTTACAAAATAATAACAACAATATAATCAATTATTTAAAAAAAATACATTCTTTTTCTCTCTTTTTCTCTTCTTTTCCGCAGCACCTCTTCTTCTTCTTTTTCTTTTGATTTTTCTCTCTTCAGCTGGACAGGGTTGGATTATATAATACGAGTAGTGCCGCCAATCAGTATGGCACCATTGGTGCCGCCAATGGCATTGGCACCATTGGTGCCGCCAATGGCTTTGGCGTGACCAAGGTGCCCCGTAACATCGGTTAGATTTTTTTTGCAGATTTTTTTTGTTTTTTTTATATATTTTGGTAAATAAAATATATATATTTTGGTAAATAAAAAAAAGTTATAACATTTTGGTTATTTTTTATTTTTTTATAATATTATTGTAAAAAACACTAAAAATTCTTTTTTTAACTCTTTATAATTTATAAAATTTTAAAATAGTAATGGTAAAATTACACTTTGCCCCTCAAATGATAAAAAAAGTTAATTTAATCTTTTGAAAACAGGCGTAGCCGAGCCGGGCTCGGGCTTAGTATTTTCCCCGGGCTGGGCCTGGACAAAATTTCAGGCCCATATTTTAGATCGGGCCGAGCCCGGACGTAAGAAGCGAGCTGAAATTTTTTTTGGCCCGGCCCATGATCACCTCTAGCTTAGCTAGACCAACATTAATTTCATGTTAATTATAATTAATTTATTTGTTTATACTTTTAGAGAAGATAGCTTTAATTAGATTCAATTAATTTGAGTTTAGCTTAGGAAATATGAGTCGCTTTAATTATATATCTTGAATCTAAAATTTTAAAAATCGAATACACCAATATTTATTTAACTAGAGAATGCCATTCACAATGTTCCAGACAAATTTTGAATATTATATTTTGTATTAATATATAATATTCAAAATTATTTAATTTCAAATAAATAAATTTAAAGTTAAATTTAAATTATATAAATTTTAAGATGAAGACAGCATATAACATAAAAAATAATTAAAATACATTATAATATGAAAAATAATTTTTTTTTGGTAAATCAAACAAAGAATTACATAGAGTAGATCATAAACAAGTTGTCAAAAGAGTTATCATCCTTCAAGATCTCTTTAATCTCCAAAGGGGGATCCTCAAATATATGCAAAGATTCAACACTCGACAGAGCCATTTTTGCCAAAGCATCAGCTACCCGATTGGTCTCTCTGGGAACATAATTCAAGGACCAATTCTCTTTAAAGGCTAGAATTTGTTGAATTCTCCTTATCAGTGAGTTTTTTGGACCACCAAACTTGCTCTTGCTGATAGAAATCACATTTTCAAGATTGTCTGATTGAATAATGACCTCATCGTAGCCTTATTTCTGAAGGATAAGTAGTCCATCCAATACGCCCCACAACTACTGAGCATTTCCCCAAAAAACGATTATAACTTAGGATCCACTCCCCTTTGCTATTATGTATCACACCACCTGTAGCAGAGAAACCAGACACCGAGTGAACAGTACCATCAGTATTAAGGAATACACACATACCTGAGTTTTGGCGAACTGAGTACTGCTTCGACTGAGAAACCAACACTTCATTATGGGTGGAGAGAAAGTGTTTTGCCCAACTGTAAGAGACACTGATAATATCCTTCGGATTCATAGCATTTCCTTAAAAAATGTTGAAATTACGATTCTTTCAGATGCGCCAAAGAATGATCCCAAAGAGGCAAGCCCAAGATGAATCACTCAACTTGTTTGTAGAAAGATATTGTAAATTCGAGAAAAGCCACTCCGAAATATTACCAGAAAAGAAACTTTCAATATGATTAGCAGGTATGATATGGTGCCAAATCTCCCTCGCAAAAGAACAATCCCTAAGAATATGAAGGATATCCTCCGTAATATGGCCATAAAGATGGCACGACCCGTCTTGCGCAATACCCCTTCTAACTCTTTCAAAGTTAGTTAAAAGTCTCTATTTGAGGATTAACCAGATGAATTGTTTCACACGTTGGGGCTATAGAATTTTCCCAATCATGCTCCAATTCTCTTCCTTCGGATTCCAAGATTCCTCTTTCAACAAATAGTAAGCACCCTTCACAGAAAAGACCTCGGTCGTCATTCTAGACCAAGATAGAATATCCGGTCCAGCATGGTCTAAAGGAGGGGGAATGCTAATGATAAGTTTAACCACTTCTTCTGGCAATCACAATCTGAAAAGATTAAGGTTCCAATCACCATTGACCAAAACCATCTCATTAACTTTGATCTTAGGATCAATGTTTTCATGACCCGGAACATATTGATTAAGAGGCCCCATATTAGTAACCTAATTGTCCTCCCAATACCGAACAGTTTTCCCATTTCCTGTGGACCATATCATATTACTACGCAACAGAGGCCAAGCTTTGGCAACTACTTTCCACATATAGGAGCAACTATTCTTCATAATAGAGTTCGGCATACTTTTACACAGTCCATACTTAGCTCTAAGGACCTGAACCCATAGAGCTTCAGACTTTGTAATAAGGTTGTAGCCAATTTTCAACATGAAAGCTTTATTCTGATCCCCCAAGTGACAAAAATCGAGTCCTCCATGAATCTTAAGTTGACAGATATCATCCCACCCTACTAAAGCCATCTTTCTTTTGCCTTTCGCAGCTCCTCAAATGAATTGTCTTACTAATTCTTCAATAGAGTCGCAAATTCCTTTAAGGACAGGAGTCGATTACATGAGATAACTAGTTATAGACAACAGAACCGACTGTGCTAAGGTAACCCTTCCAACAAAGGAAAGTCTCTTAGCATCCCAACTAGAAAGTCGACTGTGAACTCTTTCCACCAAAAATTCTAATATGCTTTTAGTAACTCTTCGATGAAGAAGTGGAACCCCGAGATAGTGGCCCAAATCATTAACTTCTTGAAAACCAATGATGTCATTAATATCATTCATTAACAGTTCATTAACTCTTGAAGAAAATAATACATTTGTTTTCCTAGCATTAACCTTGTGACCGGATAACTTACAAAAGTTACTCAGTAAATTTTTGAGGAGGCCACTATGAATCAAATCAGCTCGACTAAAAATCACCAAGTCATCTGCAAAGAACATGTACGAAAGACTCGGTCCTATGTGCGATAGTTGAATGGGACTCCACTCCCCTGTAGAGATACTTTTGTGAAATCTATGACCCAACCATTCCATACTGAGGAGAAAGAAGTATGGTAACAGTGGGCAGCCTTGTCGAATACGCCTTACTGGCCTAAACTTTTAAATTGGTGCACCATTCCATAATACTTGCATAGAGGAAAACGAGATAGCATTCATAATAACTTTAACCAAATGAGAATGAATACCTGCTGCATTGAGAGAGGCTTTTACAAAGTCCCATCTGACTCTGTCGTAAGCCTTTTCCAAATCAATCTTGATTACCATCCATTAGAGTCTCTTCTTAGTTCGCATAGAGTGTAAAACTTCCTGAGCGATAATGACGTTATCGATAATACTTCTTCCAACAATGAAGCCTGCTTGTTCTTGACCTATGATCTTCGGGAAAATACTCTTAAATCTATTAGCAATGACCTTCATGATCAACTTGTACAACATCAAGGAAAGGCTGATAGGCCGGAACTGAGAGAAATTTTTTGAATTTTAAACTTTGGGGATTAACACAATAAGTGTGTTATTGAACTCCGGATAGATGGTACCTCAATCGAAAGCTTTCTTGACCCACTTACAAATGGCATCCCCAATTTTGAAAGAAAGCACCTTAAAAACCATCGCTACCTAGGGCTTTCAATGGTGCCATATCAAAAAGAGCAACCCTTATTTCCTCGTTCGTAACATTTCTCCTGAGAAAATTAACATCTTCAGAACTAAGGCAAGGAAAAGCACTAGGATGCAGAATTCCTAACGAGCCTAGATTCTCCCCATAAAGATATTGGAAGAAATTAACCGCTTCAGTCTTGAGAACCTCAGGATCAAAAATCCAATCCCCATCAGCATTACGTAAAGCAGTGATTTTATTAAAAAATTTTCTCTGAACTGTGCGTCTATGAAAGTAACTAGTGTTGCGGTCTCCCAATTTCAGCAACTCGCATCTTGATTTTTACGTTTAGAGCATCTCCTCATGATGAAGAATATTTCAAGCTCATCTCGAATCAAAATTTCGCGATGAAAAAGAGAATTAGACCCTGAAAGGTCTAAGGCATGCTAGATTCTAGAAAGCTTATGCATTAACTGCCTCTTCCTCTGGTTTATATGTCCATAAACATATTTGTTCCAGCTTTTAAGCTTACCCGTAAAACCAGCAATCACATTAGTCATATTACTGTCAAAACTCTAATTTTTCTTGACAAAATCAGAAAAAATTTTGTGATGCAACCAGCCAGCTAAAAACTAGAAGGGGCGATTAGGAGTAAGTCTATCCTCATGGCAAAATTTGAGAAGAAGATGACGATGATCAAACTTAATTATGGGTAAGTGGGACACCGAATAGTTAGGAAAAGATTCCATCCAAACGTCATTACCCACAGCCTTGTCAAGTCTTTCAGTGAGATTACGACGATACCATGTAAAAGGAGGTCCCTAAAAACCCAGGTCATGCAATTGAGCTTTATCCATAAACTCACAAAAAAACTAACATCTGTTACCTTCGATATGACCACCTTTTCTTTCAGCTGAAGAGAGAATGGCGTTAAAATCTCCAATGGCCATCCAAGGAGATCCCCAAGTGGAATTGAGCGACTTATATCATTCCACAAAATCTTCCTTTTCATTTTATCAGGGCTCCCGTACACAAAAGCAGCAAAGATCGGCTTAGGATGAAAATTAGAACATATACGAGCCGAAATAAATTCAGGATGGTTACCAACCACCTTTAAGTCAATCAAATTTTTCCATCCGATTCAGATACCTCTAGAGAATCCTACTGCTTCTACACGATGAGACTTATCCCATCCCAACTTTGCAATGATAATGTTAGCTTTGTTCCCACTAATTCTTGGCTCAAGATGACTAACTATATCAGGCCTATGCTGATTATTATACTCACGAAAAGCTCGTAAAAATTTATCAGACGCATATCCCTGTACATTCCAAGATAAAATAGACAAATTCATAATAATAAAATATTAAAAAGGTAAAAAAAACTTATCTTATTGATGAATGGAAGAAGAAAACTCCGCTTTCTCTCCTAGTTGTTGTGACAAATCCTTAGCAGAATTTTTATCAATTTCAGATGCAATAAGTTTCACTGCCCTCTTCATAGAATCTGCAAATGGAACTCAAATATTTTTAGAATTTTTGAAACGATTTCTTGGTCCTTTTAATGTTTTATTAAGTTTCCTACCTCTTTTTGGACCAGTCCCTTTAGCATTCTGTCCATTAAAAACGTCCCTAGGCAAATTAATTCCAGCCGATTGATTGCCCCCCAATTCCTCATTCACAGTCACCAGAAGACTTTTATTAGTAAACACAACTGCCAAATGATTTTTGGCCTCCAAAACACCTTCATTTACCTCTACATTTACAAAAGAATTCTCTTCAAAAGTAGGATTAAAATGCACTACATGGTCTACTTTTTTGTGAAGAGAAAATTAGGGTTTCACTTGTATAATTGTATTTGACCTGTAACAGCAACATTTTGTGAATTTAAAACCAAAGGAAAAAACGAGCCAGAATTACGTGAAATTAAAGGTCTGTTGTTTCCTTCATTGTTTGGTAGAGAATCATGCATGGCACTTGAGACTTTAGAAAGTGTTGTTTCAGGTACTTCCCGATCCTGGGCCTCCTGCTGTAACCCACCGCAGGTATTGCTAGAGGCATGTTCTTTATTAAAAAGGAGAAAGACTTTTAGCAGCCAAGGGAGCCTATGAATCTACACCCGTCTTAGTCCCACCCGTGGACTGGTCAACCGAAGTGATAATGGCTTGAAATACTTGGGCTTCGCCCTTATGAAATTTTCCTAACGACAGACCCAAATTGGATTTCTTAAAACCATCATTAATGGATTTCCTGCCTGTTGAAACCTTATTTTGAGAACCAATTAAAGTTGCTTTCCCTTTTTTTCTTCAAATCAGTCTGGGGATCCTTAATCGTTTCCTCTTCCGATGAAACCGCCTCCAAATCTGCTAAAGATTGAAAGCGCGATCCCAAATTTTTCTTCCCTTTCAAGTTATTTCCTTTTTTAGTTCGATCCAAGGTGTCGTGATTCCAAGGTTTCTTCCCAGCATCTTAAGAACCACAGAAGTTAACATTTCCTTTTCCAAAAGTTGATAAACTCTCTCTGAAAAGTCAATGGAAGGAACACCATCAACAAAAGATTTCTTGACATCCTGCTCTGTAAGGGAGAAGCTATCAGCAAAATGTTGGTCATCATTCTTGTTATTCTAATCTAAAGTTTCCTTTCCCATTAACATATCCTTCCATGACAACGAAGGCACTAGTACTGGATCCACAACCATCACATCATCAGGAGTTGCATCTGATTCCTTAAATCGAACCTTCTTTGTGTTGGAATCCTCAAGAATAGAGATATCATCTCCATTCCTGTTCTCAGTATCGATCGATGAAGACGAAAGCATTACAGAAAGTTTAGTGTATTGCAAATTAAAATGGTAGGAACAATAAAGTTTAATCCTTTTAATATCATATATGAAAAATAATATTAAGACAACGTAAATGTGTCAAAATTATTTCCTTAAAAAGAATTATTTCCTTACCTTAATTGTCATAAAATCATGATCTCACATTCTTAAATTGAGCTTTAGAGAGAGTTTTAATATTAGATCATGTAACATTTAAGGAATTGACTAAGATGAATTTAGATCAAGTTTTTTATTAGTACTAAAATAATTCAAGTGTTGATTGAGTTATAGTTCAATAGGTATCGATATTGTTGTTAGTGAAGGAGGACATGGGTTTGAGTCTACTGAAACGTATTATCCTCTTATTTAAGAGTTAGGGAAAAGCTATGGATAATTCTAGGCATTGTATAAAAATACTACCAATATTACCACATTTCACACATATGTAATTGTATTTAATTATTTTAAAGTGTTTAGGGTTACCTTTTATGTTATATTTGATATTGTATTTAATTTTATTTATGATATGTACACCTAGACACCTAGCTTTTTTTTTACATATACAGTACAAAGTTTTTTTTTTTAAAATGATAATGTTATTTACTTTAATTTTGTCATTTTTCTTCATACTCTATTATTGCTGAAAAGCAAATTTGCAATATCCTTTGTCCATTTTTTCAAGTAACGTTCTTTATGATTCACCTTTTCCACCACAAATAAATATTTCACAATATGTACAAAAATAAATAAATATTTCACAAATAATTAAGCTAGTCCTTTTTTACTTGCATCAGTGCTACGCGAAGGTTACCTCATCCACTGTTTCCAAATTGGTGTAATTTTGCATCCAATCCCTTTACTCTTTGACCTTTTGAATTTTAATTTTTATATACTTTTTAAAATGTATTTTTAATTTCAAGTATTTAATCTCTTTTACTTGACTTAAAATGATAATAATGTTAACTGAACTTCTGTTAAATATGGATATGCTTTATTGATTGGAATTTAATTTTTAAATTAAATATTTAAATATTAAATATCATATATTCAAGCTTAACAATAATCAATTAAATAAATTTAAAAAATCAATTAAAAGTATTATAAAATTAATTCATAGGTAATTCAACCAGCTAAACCATAACTTTAAAAAAAATTACTTTTAATCTCTAATGATCGTGCTGCTAATTTGGCTGTTGATTGAGTGGCTTCTTATTATAGGAAGGAGATGTGTTTTTTTGACTGATTGCAGCCACCATCTTCTTTAGTCCATATTCTAGACAAATATGGCCTACCAGTCCTGCCTGGTTAAGTTTTTTGGTTTCGGTTCTTTCTTGGTTGCTTTGTATAGTGACTTGAGTTTTTCTTTTGCTTTGAACAAATGGTTAATTGACCAAAATAAAGTCTCTATTGATAGTGATTGATTGATCAAATTCTAAAATTAAACAACATTTGAAAACATTTTTTTATTAACACCTACTATTAAGTTGAGTGATAAAGATGTTGATGCTCCTTAAATAATTTATCAGTTCAAATTTATAAAAAAAAATCAATATTAAAAATATTTTATCTCTATTTAAAATTTTAACTCGACTCAAGTTTTATATTTAATCGATATTCATATGAATAATGAATTTTGAAAATTCTAAGATTGAAAAAGAAAAAAAAGTTTTGCCATTAAATGCAATGGATAAAATTTTACAAAGGGAAAAAAATTGGCACATGGGGAGGGGGGACCTGAGGAAGAGGCAACACCAACAGCAACAGCTGTTGATGAGAGGCAGTTTACTCGGGGAAAGTTGGATCTATCAATTTGCGAGAAAAAAAATTAAAAGAAAAATAAATCTTGTCAGTCTGGGTTTATTTATTATTTTTTAACAATTGGGAATATTTTTTAAAATTATAATTTATGCTTTTTTATTTTCTGAAAAATATATTTGTTTGATTAATTTTTATCTTGTAATTGACTTGGACTGTGATCAAATATTTATACTTTCTACAAGTTAAATATTATTTTTTTTGTAAAATAAAGCATAATCACATTAACGTGAGCCTAATGATTATACCGTAAATTATTTTTGTTTGACTAAATCAAACATTATTTTAATTTATTAACTGGTCCAATTACAAATGAATTATTATTTACGAAAGATTGATGTACTAATAGCATAAGTATTTTAAATTTGATTCAAACATGAAAGTTTGACTCAACCAATCCGATTTTACTATGAAAAGTTAGTAATTTGAATGCATCCAACTTAAACTCGAACTAATTAAAACAAGTAACTCAAAATGATACGAACTTAAATTAAATATATATATTTTAAAAAATTAATAAAAATAATACTTATAAACTAAATTATTATTTTGTTTTAATTATAACTGGCGAAAGTAATTATGATTGTCTATTATCATAAAATATGCAATTTTAGCTTATATCATATGATTTTGATAACAAATTCCAAAAACAATAAATAGTTAACATAAAATTATATTTTATCTATTTATTCCCAAGTAAAATTAATAAATGAATACAATGCAAAATTGTAAAAACAAAATTGATAGCATGAAATAACTATTTTTTTTAAAAAGGCAATAATTAAACTAAATCAAATATATGAAATAAATTTTAGAAAGTCAACCCACGTAATACGAGATGCTTAAATAACACTCACTTTCATAATACATTCGTAAATATAAATAAAATTCAATAATAATATAAATTTAATTAAAGGCAATGATAAAATTTAAAAAATTTTAAAACCAATAAAGGATCATAATATAAATACATAAGTAGAGAAAGACTTAGGGCTAGTTTGGTAATATTTTTGAAAAATACTGTGGAAAAGTGCTTTTGAGAAGTATTTTTGAAAATTTTGAGTGGTTGGTATTGCTGTAAAAAAGTACTTTTGAGAAATAAAATGTTCATTTTAGACATGATATTATAAAGTAACAAATATGTATTTAAATAATATTCAAATTAGTTAATATTATGATATTTTAACAAAAATATAAAAAATTATTTGTTATAACTTATTGTTAATATTTTAATATATAGTATTAATTTTAAATATTTTAGGAAAAGTGAGTTCAGACAAAAGAAAAAAAGGGGAAAAAATGAGTTCTAACGTCTAAAAAAAGGAGAAAAAAAGGAAGACAACAAATAAGGTAAAAAATATAATATCAGCCTCAAAAGCACTTTTGGCTAAAAAAAACCACCAAAAATTAGCTTTTTCATCTGAGAAAAATGTCTTTTTTTAAGCTGAAAAAGCTTCTAATTTTTATCCCGTTCTTTATTGCTTTTACTACAAAAGTATTTTTTCCTTAAAAGCTCATTAGATAATTAATGCCGAACGCAGCCTTAATCATAAACTTTTAAAATAAAGAAGATTTCAAACAGAAATTATTCCAAAATGAAAATCATTTAAGCATTTGGAGTGAAAGGTTTGACTTTTATTATTTATCATATTTTATATTTAATATATATTAAATACTTTTCTTTTTACTCATAATTCCTAAAATTTTACAATTGTTTTTCCCAAAAATCTAATGTGACATGATGAAAAGTTGAATAGAGTTTATTTTTCTGACATTTAATTTCATCCATTAATTATTTTGAATCTCGAAAGATCCCAAGAAAAATCGCATCTTGATCGTTACTATTTGTTTTTATATAATATACTTTTTTGACCATGAATGAAAAAAAATAGTAATTTTGTAAAAACCCAAATGACAAAGCTTGTGCAGAAGGAAACAAAAACATATGTTGATGGGTGAATTCATAAAGGAAAGAAATTGGCGCTGTAAAAAGATTAAAAAAAAGAGAGTGAACAATCATAGAAATTAAATAAAATTTTAGTCTATTTAATAAAAAATTAAGAATATAAGGATAATTAATTTCTAGTGTAATACATGAAAACAAAATTCTAAAAATAAGGAGGAAAATTATTGAGTACACTGTTTGAAAAGTTTTTAGACTCTACAGGTACAAGTAGAGTAAAATATATTATCAATATATCAAATATTCACTCAAACAAGAACAGAAGTTAAAATAAAGTACATTATCAATATATCAAATATTCACTCAAATAACAACAGAAGTTAAGAGTTAAGACTTATTTAGAACTGTTAAGAAATGGCTTAAAATTGGTAGTGGATTGTTGTTGTTGGTAGTGGGTTGTTGGTGGTAGTGGATTAGTGGATGGTTGTTGGTGTCCATTTTCAACCACAAATCTTTGCCAAAGTTTTGGACAATTATGTCCTTGAACTCTCTTATAAATAGAGAGGTTCATTAGCCATATTAATCATCCCAAACCAAGAGAGAGCAAAGCTTGTTCTTTGAAAGCTAGGATTTTAGCTTTCGGGTTTTCTATAGGGGTTGAGAGTTGTGAGGTTCTCGGGTTGTGTCTTGAGTGTAAAACACTTGTAATCTTCATCTTGTTATAGTGAAATTTCTTTTCGCCTCTGCCCGTGGACGTAGGCATTAAAGCCGAACCACGTAAATCCTTGTGTTCACTTTATTTTTCGTTCCGGTCAATTTACTTGTAGTCATATCGGAGTTCTCGAAACGATCCTTTCCGCAACAAATTGGTATCAGAGCGTAGTTGAAGGAGTGATAATATTTTCTGAATTGCCCTGTGACTGCAGCTTTGTCTGATCTTTCACATCAGGAAGAAAATATTATCATTCATTCAAAGGTTCCAAATTATGGCTACAAGTGTTTCATCGACTAAGTATGATGTCGAGAAATTTACCGGGAAAAATAGTTTCAGTTTATGGCGCATCAAGATGCGGGCAGTGCTGGTTCAACAAGGATTGCTAAAAGCATTGTCTGGTAAAGATAAATTACCAAGCACGCTTTCGGAAGAGCAAAAGGATGACATGCTAGAAAGAGCACATAGTGCTATTCTGCTATGTCTAGGAGATGAAGTGCTACGAGAAGTAGCGGATGAGAAAACCGCGTCCGGTTTGTGGCTCCGGTTAGAGAGCAAGTACATGACGAAGTCATTGACGAACCGGCTCTACCTCAAGCAAAGACTCTATGCCCTGAAGATGGAGGAAGGTACACCTGTTTCCCAGCACCTGGATAAATTCAATTCCATTATCATGGATTTGAATAATATCGATAACAAAATCGATGATGAGGACCAAGCAATAATTGTTTTGTGTTCTTTGCCTCCCTCGTATGAGAATTTTGTTGATACAATGATGTACGGTCGTGATGACCTGACTCTAGAGGAGGTGAAAAATGCCTTAAGTTCCAGTGAGTTGAGGAAGAAAATCACTGGTAAGGTGGTCGAAAACAATGAAGGCGAAGGCTTGGTTGCTCGAGGAAGATCCAAGGCAAAGGGTGGAAGTTCAAGTAAAAGCCATCCTAGATCGCAGTCCAAGAAGAGAATACAGTGCTACTACTGTAAGAAGTACGGGCACATGAAGGTAGATTGTCCGAAAAGGAAGGAGAAATCAGAATCACAGGAGCAACAAAATGATCGTGCGAATGTAGCTGATGCAGATTCTTCAAGTGATGCCGAGATCGTTCTTGCAGTATCCGACTCTTACGCTGGTGGGAGATGGATTCTTGATACGGGAGCTACATTTCATATAAGTACTTCGAAAGATGCATTCTCAACATACGAGAAGCATTCTGGTTCAGTACTAATGGGAAATGACCACGCATGTCAAGTCATGGGGATTGGCACAGTTCGTATAAAGATGTTTGACGGTATTGTTAGAACTCTAACTGATGTTCGGCACATTCCAGAAATGAAGAAAAATTTGATCTCTTTGAGTACGTTGGACAAGAAAGGCTTTCGGTACTCTGCTGAAGGTGGAGTTCTCAAGGTATTCTCGGGTGCTTTGACTGTGATACGTGGTAATTTGGAGCGGGGCCTTTACTTCCTCGATGGTTCCTCGGTTACAGGTGTTGCGGGAGTGTCATCATCAGATGATCTAGATTCTGACACCACGAAGTTATGGCATATGCGGCTCGGGCATATGAGCGAGAGAGGCTTATCGGTGCTAAGCAAACGAGGATTATTGTCTGGGCAGTGTACAGGAAAGTTGAATTTCTGTGAGCACTGCGTCTTCGGTAAGCAGACTCGGGTAAAGTTCAGCACTGGGATTCACAAGACAAAAGGCACAGTGGATTACTTCCATTCTGACCTTTGGGGGCCTTCTCCGACAATTTCTAAAGGTGGTTACAGATATCTGCTTACCTTTATCGATGATTACTCGAGAAAGGTTTGGGTGTATTTTCTGAAGAGCAAGTATGAGGTTCTCATCAACTTCAAGCAATTTAAAGCTTTGATCGAAAATCAAACAGGAAAGAAGATCAAGCGATTCCGGACGGATAATGGCTTGGAGTTTTGCTCAGGTGAATTCAATGAGTTCTGCAAAAATGAAGGAATAGTGAGACACCGCACTGTTCGTCGAACACCACAACAAAATGGAGTTGCAGAACGCATGAATAGAACTCTCTTGGAGCGAGCTCGTTGCATGCGATCAAATGCTGGGCTCGGTGAAGAATTTTGGGCTGAAGCTGTTAATACTGCTTGTTATTTGGTTAACAGATCTCCGTCAACAGCTATTGAGCTGAAGACTCCTGAGGAAGTATGGTCTGGTTCTCCTGCTGATTACTCTGGTTTAAGAGTGTTTGGCTGCCCTGCGTATGCTCATGTAAATGAGGGAAAACTCAAACCGAGGGCGAAGAAATGCATATTTCTTGGATACGGCCAAGGGGTGAAAGGATACAGGTTGTGGTGTCCTGATCCGGTTTCGTCCAAGTTCATCATCAGCAGAGATGTGACTTTTGATGAGTCATCCATGCTTCGATCCACCACAAATTCCCGGGAAAAGGAGGAGTCAGATAGAATGGGAGATCACGGTGTTGAGAAGCAGGTGGAGTGTCAGGTGGACGCTCCAATTCCTACGGAAGGTACTTCAGTCCAGGATGATCAAGTTGAGGTGCAAGATTCCGATGAAGATGAGTCACCTCAAGAAAAACCATATAGCATTGCCACTGGAAGAACGAAGAGACAAATCAAACCAAATCCGCGTTACGCTAATCTGGTGTCTTTCGCGCTCAGTGTGGCGGAGTCCATTGGTATAGAACCTTCCAGTTATAATGAGGCTGTCACGTGTGATGAGTCGGCACAGTGGGCAATTGCTATGAGTGAGGAGATAGAATCTCTTCACAAGAACCATACTTGGGAGTTGGTTAAGCCGCCAAGTAACCAGAAGATAGTTGGTTGCAAATGGGTCTTCAAGAAAAAGGAAGGCATCCTAGGGGTTGAAGCAACTAGATTCAAGGCACGATTGGTTGCTAAAGGCTTCACTCAGAAAGAGGGGATTGACTACAATGAAGTTTTCTCCCCAGTCGTAAAGCATTCTTCCATTCGTGTATTACTTGCCATGGTGGCCAAGTCTGATCTAGAACTTGAGCAGCTTGACGTAAAAACGGCGTTCTTGCATGGTGAGCTCGAGGAAACAATCTACATGCGTCAACCAGAGGGTTTTACAGTTCCTGGTAAAGAAGACCATGTCTGTCTATTAAAGAAGTCTTTATATGGATTGAAACAATCCCCAAGGCAGTGGTACAAGCGGTTTGATAGCTTCATGATTCAGCATGGTTACACAAGATGTGACTATGATGCTTGTGTCTATCATCGGAAGCTCTCAGATGGTTCGCACATTTATTTGTTGCTGTATGTTGATGACATGTTAATTGCTTCCAAAAACATGTCGGAAATCAACAAGTTAAAGTCGCAGTTGAGTGGTGAGTTCGAGATGAAGGATCTGGGTGCTGCCAAGAAAATTTTGGGCATGGATATTCACAGAGATCGCAAGGCGGGCAAGCTTCGTGTGTCGCAGAAGAACTACATTGAAAAGGTTCTTCAACGCTTCGGCATGGATAAAGCGAAAACTGTGAGTACTCCGTTGGCACCACATTTCAAACTCTCTGCAGAGTTGTCACCACAATCTGATGAAGAAAAGCAGCAAATGTCTCACATTCCATACTCGAGTGCAGTTGGAAGCGTGATGTATGCAATGGTTTGCACTCGTCCAGACATTTCACATGCAGTTAGTGTGGTCAGCAGATACATGAGTTGTCCTGGCAAGGAACACTGGCAGGCCGTGAAATGGATTCTCAGGTACTTGAGAGGTTCTGCAGATTTATGCTTGGTATATGATCAGAGTGACTGCACTAGCAGTGTCACGGGCTATGTGGACTCTGATTATGCTGGAGATCTGGACAAAAGAAGATCTCTGACGGGTTATGTTTTCACTTATTCTGGAGGAGCCATTAGTTGGAAAGCTGTGTTACAGTCTACCGTAGCCTTATCTACGACTGAGGCGGAATATATGGCGTTAGCAGAAGCAGTGAAAGAAGCATTGTGGATGAAAGGTCTAGTAAGCAGTTTGGGTTTACAACAGGATTTCACTGTTGTATTTTGCGATAGCCAGAGTGCCATACATCTGACTAAAAATCAGATGTTTCATGAACGGACCAAACACATTGATGTCAGATATCATTTTGTTCGGGAACATGTTACGCAAGGTGACATTGTTATCAGCAAGGTTGCTACCGAGAAGAATCCTGCAGATATGTTAACTAAGGTGATCCCTGCATATAAGTTCAAGCATTGCTTGGACTTGATAGGTATTCGGGATTGATTAGCGCCAGAGAGGCGTTTGGAAGAGGTGATCCAGTTCGAGGAATTCACTATGATGTTCAGCTTGGTAAATTTCAAGCCAAGGTGGAGATTTGTTAAGAAATGGCTTAAAATTGGTAGTGGATTGTTGTTGTTGGTAGTGGGTTGTTGGTGGTAGTGGATTAGTGGATGGTTGTTGGTGTCCATTTTCAACCACAAATCTTTGCCAAAGTTTTGGACAATTATGTCCTTGAACTCTCTTATAAATAGAGAGGTTCATTAGCCATATTAATCATCCCAAACCAAGAGAGAGCAAAGCTTGTTCTTTGAAAGCTAGGATTTTAGCTTTCGGGTTTTCTATAGGGGTTGAGAGTTGTGAGGTTCTCGGGTTGTGTCTTGAGTGTAAAACACTTGTAATCTTCATCTTGTTATAGTGAAATTTCTTTTCGCCTCTGCCCGTGGACGTAGGCATTAAAGCCGAACCACGTAAATCCTTGTGTTCACTTTATTTTTCGTTCCGGTCAATTTACTTGTAGTCATATCGGAGTTCTCGAATCGATCCTTTCCGCAACAGTAACTTATAGCTCTCCTAGTTTAAAAAAGATTATTAGTTTCCTACTAACCGATCAGCGATTTGCGGTCCGATAACAGTTCCTCCTACCCACCCATCAATCTTGGTTGTAGCTGGAAACTGATCTGTGAAAGAAAGTACGTGGCTTTTTAGCAGGAAAGGAGCATCTGGCTTCTCTGCATATTCTACAGCAGACGACGTTACTCAAGGGATTGATGGAACTGCTCTCACTGCCATCGTTACCGGTTTTTTTTATTATTTTTTAATCTGGATTTTTAATAAACTTGTTGATGATATCTGTTGGCATTGAGGCGGCGTATAATTTTTTCTGGGTTTTGGTTATATATACGGTTAAGTTTATATTATTTGCTGAAATCTCTTCGGTAGATGAAAGTTTTAGTCTTCTTCATTCAAGGGAAGCACATTTTATATTTATTAAATACTACTACTGTATAACCTTTTATAATGGTGTTTTTGATGTTATATATATCCCAAGAGCTTGTACGAGTTCCATTTCAGGAGCATCAAGTGGTATTGGTGTAGAGACAGCACGAGTTCTTGCATTGCGTGGTGTTCTTGTGGTTATGGCAGTAAGGAACTTGGATGCTGGTAGGAATGTCAAAGAAGCTATACATAAAGAAATAAATGGTGCTAAGATTGATGTGATGCAATTAGATCTTAGCTCCATGGCGTCTGTAAGGAAATTCGCATCAGAATTTCAGTCCTCGACTCTTCCCTTAAATATCCTAATGTAATAAATCATATAAAGTGCTGCAAGTTCGACTGTTTACGGCCTCCTGCACGCGTTTATGTGTGCATTTACAATCATTTGTGGTTCACCTAATGATCCTTTACACTTATTATCCACTATAATTGATATAGGACATATTTTAGAAATTAGAACTGCTCGTGTCTGTGCGTGCAAAGACTAATAGCTTCTCTTTCTTTGCTTGAAAGTAACAATGCAGGGGTTATGGCAACTCCTTTCATGCTATCACATGACAACATAGAACTGCAGTTTGCGACCAACCATTTAGGTTATTCGGATTGCAATTTAGCTGTGATGTATCAAACCTAATGAGATATAGCAACTATTTTGCAGGTCATTTTCTTCTAACAAACCTTTTGTTGGATACTATGAAACTCACCGCACGTGAAAGTAAAAGAGAAGGGAGGATTGTTAATTTATCTTCAAAAGGTCACCGGATTGTGTATGGTGAGGGAAATCCCTTTGATCACATCAATGATGAATCAGGGTAAAACTGATGATAAGCTTCACCAATTTGCCCCCTTATGGAGTGCAAAATCTTGGCTGAATACTTCCTAAAATGCTAGGTCATTTCTCTTATTTTTCTTGTTGACATATAGATACTTCCCTCGGTTTGCTTATGGACAATCAAAGCTCGTTAACATATTGCATGCAAATGAGTTTTCAAGGCGTCTAAAGGTACACAACATGATCAATTTCTCTTTGATGTACAACCTATGTAGGTTATAGCATGTTGACACAGAGAATATAGTATCTCATTAGGTTTTCTTTATTATACCATTTTTAATTAATTACTACAAGTTCAGCTTCTCATATGCCATTAATGTGCCCAATGAGTTCAAATCTTTCAATGTTATTTCTCTTTTCTTGATATAAACAGGACGAGGGAGTGGAGATTACAGCAAATTCACTTCATCCTGGATCAATTATTATGACCGATCTTATGCGCCATCACGGTCTTATTAAGAGTAATCCTTCAAATCATATAAGATTTAGTTGATGTTTTTGCCTTTTAAAGATCTTTGTATATTGGAAATCGAAAGAGTTAAATCACTTTCTTGGATTTGAACTTGGCAACTTTTTTCACATTGGGGCCTTAACTCTTTTTTAGTAGGCCTTAGAACTTGGCAATTGTTCCCAGGTTGAGGTCTAAAGTTCAAGCCCCAATGTGAGAACATTTGTCAAATTCAGAGATTAATTTAGACAAAAAAAAAAGTTCAAACTCCAATATAGGAACAATCGTCCCAATGTGAAAATAGTTGCCAAGTTCAGGTTCCAAGTAGTGATTTAACCCAAATTAAAAACAAGTTAGATTACTTTTCTATACTTCAAAATGAACAAACTTCCCTTTGCAGCAGATTGGAGAGTCTCGTATGTCTTAAACAATTCTAATGTTTTAATTGATGCTTGTATTACTACCAAGCTTTAAGGCTAAAGATGAAGACTTGGCAAAAAGGCTGTGAGAATTTAGCTTGAGCTTGACCAATCCCAAGTAGTTAGTTAACAGTAACCCATTGGGGGAGGAGTGACAGAGATGCACTCTCCTTTGATCTAAGAAATCCAAATTGCATGACTAGATCTCGGTATAAGATGTTCACTGTTTAAGGAAACTATGAAAATAAAAAAATATATGTATATATTTTTGGTATAAGATTCTAGAGTTGCAGATATGCACCCAGTTTGAAGGGACAGGATTTAATGCGGAAAACTCTAGTCTCTGAAATCTGTAGGTGGTTTCAACCGATGTAGTCTGTTCAGGTTCGGTCGTTCCAGCCGGTGCACACAGTAGCAGTAATAAACTGATGCAATTAACTCTTTTTTATTCATTGGTTAAAATTTCGGTGACTGAAGGTAGTGCAGTGGTTGATGCATAAATAATATTAAAAAATTAGAATGTTATATTTTATATTTTATATTTACAATTTATTTAGTACCACCTTCATTTAATATTTGTAAATATTTATTAAATAATTTTATAAAATATCATTATCTAAAATGGTACAATATATCGTATCGATAGTAATACATGCTAATTTCAATAAAAAAAACGGTGTGTCTACCAATGGTATTGACTTTGTTTTAACTAGGCCGCATAAATCTGGAAATTAATTGACCAAAATTCATTCGCTTTGATTTTATATGGATCAGATTAGATAACTATTTTCAAAAACGAATTACTCCAGAACAAGAAATTAAACCATTTTACCATAAACCGGTATAAATATGAAAAAGCTCTGAATCATTTTTAATTTTAATAATTTTTAATAATTTATTCATTTAAACCAAATTAAAACTAAAAACGTCGGAAACTGATGATCGGTTCTAGAAACCTTAGGCTTAGAGCTGTCATTTTTTTTTTTTTTAGTAATTTGCTTCACGTAGGACTTTTATGTAGAAAATTTTGCATGAGACAAATACCAAAGCAGCAGTGGTAACCTGCCAATCTTTTCCTCTTAGATCATTAATTTGCTACTCACGCAAAGGATCAATTACTAAAATTATAATAATCTGTCTGAAATTTGGACAATTTGGAGCTAAAACCAAATCCATACAAAGACTAGCAAAAAATTTTCAACATAAATCATTTTCCAACATTGGAAAGTGAATACAGGTCAAATTTGAGTTTTATCAATATGCTGCCAGTGTGTGATATATATAGGTACATCAATATCAACAGCCACAATTAAGTTTTCGGCTAAGCTCTACAGTTGATATATTAAAAAGAAAAAGAAAATTACCAGAACCAGTCTCAGCTAATTTCCACAAGTCAATCTTTGACAAAAGCCTAGATTTGGTTTTGGTTCCCCACCTTCTGTACAGAACTTTTAATCCCCAACCTGTAAAAATGTAAGAGGGAGGGGAAAATGGCAAAAGAATAGCTCTTCTTCTAACTATGTGTTTCTTGGGTGTAATAAAATGTACAGTTCTGTTTACACTAGCAAATGTTCATTGTCCGGAACTGCTTAAGTGGACTCCAGAGATTAGTTTGGTTTTCAACTTACTTTGCCTCCATTTTTGCGCAATCTACTCACAAAAACACAGATTGTCTGCTGCTATTATGATGGTGAAATATGTGCCGAGTCTTAGACACCAGCAACAATTTAGAGTGCGGTTAATATCCAGCCTCAAAAGCCTCTTGCATGTTGCTTACTGTAAGAACTGAAGCAAGCAAAGTGCCACTTCAATAACATTATCTCCCTTCTGCCATTCAAATTTCCAGAAACAACTGCTGCACCTAAAATGCCTGGAGGCCCTTCCCTGACAGAGATTTCGGGAGCAAACTAGATTCCACCATTACGACCAAGCATCGATGAACCAGGATTAAGGTCCAGTGATGGTTTCAATTTCACATGGTCCCTTAAGAGTTGCTGAGACACATGATCAGCCAGGGCTGGCTGTCCATTGTAGAAATCCCTATGATCCCCATGCCCTGGCCATCCATACTGTTTTCCAAAAGCACCAGTATCTGATGAAATCATTTCTTGAGAAACATTAGAAGCTTGTGAAATCCCTCGAAACATGTCAGGCTTGGGTTCTTGATAAGGGTTGTTGGCATTTCCATAAAAATTAGTTTGAGACCTTGGTATTATTCCAAGACCTTCATGCAAATAGGCCATTGGCTGTTTTTGGTGATGAAATGGAATGGCGCCACTGCCACCAGTAAGAGGAGTGGATGAACCAGAGAGAGCATGAGGGCTAGATATAGGAGACGGGGACATCCTTCCACTAAAATTTTGCGGTGACCTTGGATGTGGTAGAGGACTGCCAATGGGCGAAACTGGGCATGACATGTTCCTAGGTGTATGAATGTCACTGCAATAGATGATTAAAAATTATATATGATAAAACCAAGAGATAATGATCATATATAGATAGGAGCAGATATAGTTGACATGTCAAAATATTGGTTGCAGACACATTTTCTCTAAATGCAATCATAAAAGTAGATAAAAATCAATACACCGGACCAAGGTATTAGGACCAAAAGGATTTGGCAGAAAAAATACCTTAGCTACACGTGAACAATCTATTACCATACATGAAATCATAGCACAACATATGATGACACATATTATAATGATACAAAATGTCATTAGGAGTCAGTTTAAGAAGAAAGTGTTCTAAGCATTGACCAGAAGCTGACATAGCTATGGCTGCTATTACTTCACTGTGAAGGAAATGATAGCTCGAAAAGCAGTTACCAATGTTAACTTCCCCTCAAAGGCCAACAACATCAGTGCCCTCATTGTTCAAGCAGAATGAGAAAATTTATAGCATATGCCAGATATTTTGCTAGTTCTTTTAAAAATTATGCTATTTTAAGCTGCAAAGCAACCGAAGGCCTTCTGTCCGCCCAAAGTTTGTATAGAGCATAACCACTCATATGCACATTTACGGCACATTTAAGCATGCATGATAGGCTACACATACAAGTATCATTGGCTATTTACATGTGTGCATCCATGTTAGAGAGAAAAACAGACCTGGATCCTGATACCGTTTTTAAAGCTCTACATGGAAGGCTAGCTGTCCCTTCTGAATCTATGCATGGAAAATTTCTAGCATTTCCAATTCCCTAATGAGAAATTAAAAAGCAGAATGCAGTCAGAAATGTCGGTAAAAAAACTAATGATCAAATCAAATCATTAGACAGATCAATGATACAAAATTAGTAATTATCTCTATACCAGTGTTCTCATTGCATTTGCAACTGCAGGTGATGGGTCTGATGCATCAGCACTAAAAATGGGTCTTTCTAGCGGTGCTGCATTTTTTATGAAAGGATGCTCTAAAAGCCAAGCTGCTGTGGGGCGGTGTAATGGGTTTCTTTGTAAACACTGCCTCACAAAGTCCTTTCCCTCCTCTGAAAGAGTATCAGGAATTGCTGGAAGTTCTTTACTATTGCCAATTTTGAACATAGCAGCAACCTTTGAAATAGTACATAAAAGAATAAAAACGAAATTAAGTGGTTAAGATATTTTCACATGGAGACACAGCATACTCCAATAGAAAGGAATGTGAAGCATTAGGATGCCCATGCAGGAGGGGAAAAAAATTTAAAAAATAAAATTTTGTTGAATTAGTGATGAACATCTATTTTTTACAATAGGCAAAAGCAAAATTCATGCCTCTGTATAGATATTCACTAACCCCTTCATACTGGCTCCAAGGAGGCTTTGTGGTAGCCATCTCCAATACAGTGCACCCAAGGCTCCATATGTCAACAGCTAGGTTACATCCATTTGAGTTTTTAATAACCTGTAACAGGAAATGGAATAAACAATATTAACAGAAATCATCATAGAAATGATGACCTTGGAATAGAAATTACAAAACCATGCAGACCTCAGGTGCCATCCAATAGGGGCTTCCTTTGAACGATAGCGGACAAGATGACCCTGTAATCTGCAAATTATTTCAGACAACCTATATTAGCATCTAGAGATGTGCAAAATCAGCAATTATGCATAAAGTATTCTAACTCATGGAGCGGTAAATTACAGGTAATACTTTTTCTTACTAGGATTAGGATTGTAGGATTTATGTAAGAAGATGACTAAGGAATTTAAATTACTTACGATAATATCATATGCCAAGGTCTGATTTGGTTAAGCAAAGCAACATATGCATGACTTATTTTAGGTTTTCTAGGTAAAACCATTAATTACGAAATTATAGATAAAGTGCTCTTACATGCTTTGCCATCCCAAAATCAGCCAATTTCACACGTCCATTGGGATCAACCAGTATGTTTGCGCCTTTTATGTCTCTGAAAATATTGCACAATGTAGCAAATGATACTCCAGCATGATTGACACACAGGAGTTATGATGTTCCCAATGTGAAAACCCAAGTATAACTGGAAAAGAAACTCACCTATGAACGGTATTTTTAGCATGCAAGTAAGCCAACCCAGACAAAATTTGTTGAGTATAATTCCGAATGGCACTTTCACCAAACGGACCATACTCCTGAAGAAGTTTATAAATGGAGCCACCAGAAACGTACTCCAAGTATATATAAAGTTTATCATCTACCTGTTCATGAATGAAAAGGTATACAACGTAATTAGAATAAATCATCAACTGCTCCTGTTGATCTATTTATATTTGAAGTCAAGGGAACTTCTGATGATGACAAAATCATTACAGGAATGACGCCTTTACAAGATCTTAAAATCAAAAGATCAGAAAACTCACAGTTTCATATCCATAATATTGCACTATATTTGGATGTCGTAACTGACTAAGCAGCATAATTTCCTGCCAAAACACTACCCATGAGTATAAAGATCACTAAAATTATTAACACCAAAACAAGAAATCAAGTCCTCAATGAACACCAGGGAAAAATATTTCAGTTCTTATAGCCACAATTGCCAGCAACTTTCTTTCTAATAAAAAAATAAAACTAAAAAAACAGGACATACTTGTCCCAACTGCTGTGCACTTTCCTTTGATTTGGCATCATCAGAAAACAAGGTTACTTCCTTCATTGCACACATCTCCCCACTTTCACTGATCCAAGAGAAAGAAAAGACAAAAAGGAGATAGAAAACAGTTCAAGCATCAAAATAGCGAGGAAAATTGCAAAAATAAAAAAGGACCACTGGGGAAAACACGAAAATCAACAACCTTGAACAAGGAGTGCCCACATTCAAATTTGATGATAATCCAAACTCAAGACACATTATAATTAGAAAAATAGCTGGGGCCAATCTAACATATAGCTTTATGAAGATAAAGTGGTGACTATGGAAACAAATAATGTCACAAATGCAGTACTCAAAAGTGAACATATAAAAGAAATAAAAGAACAAAAGATAGATACTGGAGCATAATCCTTCTAACATACCTGTTAAAACCAAGATAGACATGTCCAAATGTACCCCTCCCCAACAATCGTCCTTTCTTCCAGCGGGAGCAAGGGCTTGTTGGGTTTTCTGCCCTACCAGGACTTCGGGGTAATGATGGAGATGTTGCTGCAGAATACCCAGGAGAAAAAGGGCAAGTATTAGATATTGTTATTGGGGGAAGAGGCAACCTGTGGCTTTGCTGTTTCCCATCATCAGGTCGACTTGTAGGTGACTCAGCAGCAGCCCCTGCTGCTCGCGGATGCAAAGGGGTGACAGCACCACTGTGTATCCTAGAGCTGGGACCAGGGCTCGTCATTCTGGGACTAGGTAAAGGAGAACACTCAGGGCTACACCTGCTTTGTGGCCAAAGCAACTGCCCTGACATATCTCCACCAACAGAATTATGGCCTGAACCAGGACTAGAGCATTGTCCAGATCCCAGGAAAACTATGTCAGAGAAAGGCTTTCCGGTACCAGGACCAGAGTTCCAAACTTGCTCAAGACCAAATGCTCTCAATGGACTTCTAGAAGGACTTGACATTGAACTGTCCGGGGCACTAGACAAAGCACCACGCTGAGGTATCTGTAAATTCTGCACATGATTGTTCATTGATCCTCGCTTAGGTGACGTGGATGGGTACTGATTATTAAAAGATATATTAGATGGCTTCAGTATCTCTTTTGACTCCTGACTGACGTCAGACAACTGATCCATGTGCTTTGTGCTACATTAAAAATTAAAATGACAATTGATCAGGGATAACATACAATAACTGAAAGAGGGGCAGTTCAGAAATACTATAAGTTAAAATGATAACAAATTAGTTAAAACTCACCCAGATGGACTGTTTGCTGCAGTTCTCTGGCCATTCTCATAATCAGAAGTCAATGGGCTAAGTAGACGGGAATCAGATGGATCATCACTATCAATAGAGCTATCACTAGAAATAGAAGCAGTAGCAAAATCTCCCTCACCATCTACACGATCCAGTTTCTTAGAGAATTGTCCAGGTTTTGGCAAGGGTGATGGCTTTGACCCTCTGTCAAATCCTGGTCTTATAGATGCATTAATTCCAGAATTAGAGCGTAAAACATTAGCATGATTCCCCCCAGGAAGAGGAAGTGGTTGAGCATGAGGCCTTTCCACAAAACTTTGACAGCGTGATACTTGCGTGGAGGGCGATGGTGATCGCGATGGGACTCGAGACAGAGATCCCCTTTGCGAGACAGCACCACTACGGCTTCTTCGAGAACCCCCAGATCTGCTAGTGGATTTTTCATCAGATGTGATCTTAAGCTTACGATTTATAGCATCAATGAAACTCTCTTTGCTTGCTTTCTTTTTGTCTTCTTTGGATGAAGACTTTCCCCACCATGGAGGCATATTTACGTAATACAGGGTAAATTCAGAGTACAAGATCCCCTTCTTAATTACAGTTGGTGCCGACCTCGACACCAGTTATCATACTTGCTGCTAACACACTGATTAAAATTGAACCAAGTCCAACAAGTTTTTCCGTAACATAATTACAGTACAAGCACAAAGAATGGACATGAATTGGGTTTGCCAATTAAAGCATGTTGCAGTCTCTAAAAATACATCATCCTGTAAGAACCTGTATAAAAGCATTATAAACCTCAAGCAAATGATGTAACAGAAAAAAAAAAAAAGAATAAAAACACAAACAAGAATTAAACTAAAAGTGCAGGAAGGAAGACAATGATAACATACAAGCAGAAAGGACCCTCAATAAGCACACAGAAAGAGTAAGTTAAGAATCGAGTTAGACGGCAAAAATCTTAGTATGTCAAAAAATATTTGGCATTAACTTCCTCCTTAAAAAACAGCCATATAAGATGCATTAATTTCAAATTTCACATCTAAAAGTCATAACTTTGAATTTATTGCTTAACTAATCATTGGTCCACAACCAGAAGACGCATTCTAGCTTAGACTATTTAGTCCAAAACTACTTTTAAAGTTCTAATCAATAAACATAGCAATCCAGCTCAAATTTACAGCTAAAAATAGAGCAGATATTGAACAATTTGCACAAACAAAAAAGGGGGACCTTGCCACTCAATTTATTATTACCAAAACAGATCCAAGATTCGGGTACCCATCTTTTACACAAAGTGAGATGTAAACTCAATCTCAAAAATCCAAAACACAGTTTTTAAACGCTGGATCTACAAATTAAACCAATTCATATATCCAAATAAAGAAAAATGAAACGAACTTACTACAATTAACAAAAGCTAAGAACTCAAATCTGACAATTTACACAACAAAGCAACTCCAAAATCAGAATCCCTTCTCTAAATTCATCACAACCTAAAAAAAGAAGAAGAAAACCCATAGCCCCATAAGTTAAAACAATAAAACAAAGTGATTCAAAATGAAGAAAGAAACGCTCAAATTTCACTCTAGAAAACAGAGTAACCCCTCAGTTCACTAGCTCCAAACTTGAACACAATACACAAATCAAATGCTGATAACCTTCAGAAATCATCAAAGTAAATCCAAAATTTCAGCTCAAAATACCCCCCAAAAAAACTTAAAAAACGAAAAACAAAATAAAGAAGAAAAAAGAAAAGAACCATTACTTACAAGTGAAGTGTAAGTATAGCCCGTCTAAAAGAAGTGTCAGTTTTCAGAGAGACGGCAAAGAGAAAGCTCAAAAGGCTCTAAAATGAATGAATGAAAGAGAAAAGGAAAAAAAAAAAAAAGGAAAGCAAATCAGAGAGAGAAAAGAGAGATTTTTTTTAATTTTATTTTTTAATAATTATATATATATTTTTTTTGAGTGAGTGAAATAATAGAGTGCTGTCTTTGTGCGTTTAAATAAGAACCAGAAAAATTAATTATTAAAAAATAGAAAAATGATCTACTAAGAACTACATTAGATTTTATTATTTTTATCTATAAATCATATCCGTTAGATTAAATTTTGTTGACTCTAACTCTTGATTGCAAAATGGGTGTGCTATGATTACCGTGCTAACTGATGCATTGGATTGATCACTCCCCCCTTTTCCTCATTTATTTAAACGGCAACTTACTTAAAAAAATATTCCCATTATCATTTATCCCATATGCTTTACGCAATTGCGTGTCTTTTATTTATTTTATTTTTTAGTTCTATTTAAGATATTTATTTAATTAATTATTTTAAATGTTTTCTGTTTAAAAATATAATTAAAATAAATTATCTAAAAAAACAAAATAAAATTCAATTTATTTTCAATCAATTTATATTTGCTCCTATCATTCAGAATTTGGTACCTTAATCTTTTGTCATTTTATCTTTCTTCTATCCCATCTAAACCTATGTTATGTAAAGTTTTTATTTTATTTTATTTTGTTTAAATAAAATCTTTAGTTTTTAGTCAATTTTTTTTAAAATATATATCATAAAATCGAATTATTAAGGTTGAAATTGTAATGATAAAATCTAAAAATATTGGTGTAGTGATAAGATACATTCCACTCTCAATAGGAGAATACAAGTTCAAACCTTAAAAATGACATTGTTAGGAGGAACAATTATAAAATTCGAACATAAATCGTAAAACAGATTAAAAAATAGGCATGATGATAAATTTAGTCTTTAACGTTCACATTTTTTTATCAATTTGGTCTCTCTCTCTTTTAATTGCATTTGGCCATTAACTTTTTAAAAATAGTCAAATTGTTTTTTAATAAAAATACTGACTAAAACATTACTCTCTTTTTTTATTAAAGTTGGTGTGGTAAACTGCGTGACAGTCTACATGCACTTTATGTTGATATAACATTATTTGCCTTATATGTCACATTAACAAATAATGTAAAAACTATAAAACTAAAAAATAAATCAAAATTATAAAAACTTCATAAAAATTCAAAATATATATTAACATGAAGTATACATAGATTATCATGTCGACTGTTATGTTTAAAAGTTAACATTTTAATCTGTATTTCCATTAAAAAATCAATTCAATTCTTTTTCAAAATTTAATAGTTAAATTTAACTCTTTTAAAAAAATTAAAGATTAAATAACTAAAAAGAAAAAGAAAATAATCCAAATTGACAAAACGTACATATAAAATCTCTAGTCTTAAAATTTTATTCTAATTATAAACTAACAAACATTGTTTTTGTCTCACTGACACATGAAAATGACATTCTGACAAACTGGATTAATTTGGTTTTATTTGTAAACTCTGCTGACATTTTAAAATTAAACTTATCATAAGAAAGAAAACACAATAATGAGATTAAGGGCAAGTGTATAAACAATCTAACAATAGTTAGTTTGATTAGTATGAGTATTGTTCTCAACATATGAGAGCGTGGATTAGAATGCGCTAAAACACGTTATCCTCATATTTATGAATAATTTTAGGTATTATGTAAAAGAACGAATATAATTTTCGAATATAGATGGTGAAATAAATATGAATAAAAATATAAGATGGAATTGTAGAATCATGTGCTTAATTGGCAATAGAAATAAATAACAACAAATAAAATCATTTCATCTTTAGAAAAAAGAATGCACCTACCTAGCTGGATAGGTTGCCAACTAATAGTTACTGCTGGAGATTAGATTTATATATTGCATTTTCCAGGTTTTTTACACTATTATTAAATAAACCAAATAAAAAACTAGTATTGTGGGGCCACAAGTGAAGTATACTTTATGAATGCGACCCCCAAAACTGCTGTAATTTTTTTGGTAAAAATATGTTGCTAGTCCCTATAGTTGTATAGAATTTGAGATTTGGTATTTGTACTTTAAAAGTTAAAAATTCAATCCTCTTTCTTTTTTCAATTTAAAATTTCTAATTCAAAATTTATCAATTTAACATGTTTATTTTCTTTGTTATTTATACACCACGTCATGCGAGAACAACTTAATTAAAATTTCAAGTTGACAAATTCTGACAGAAAATATTTACGATTTTAAAACTAAATTGTGGTTTTTAAATAAAAAAAAAGGAGTTAATTTTAATTTTTTAAATCTCAATTGTTGTTAAAGTGTAAGATTGAGATTGAGTCAAGCGGAAAGAATTTGAATGCTCCGTAGAAAATAACTAAAAAGAAATTGTCTTCGTAATCCAAATTGACTCTGACACTATGTTTGGTTGGGTGTATTGGCTATGCCAATACACCCCTAATCGGTGGGGCCCACTTAAGACGCCTCTATGCCGTTGTTTGGTTCATGGTTTTTCTATTACGCCTGTAATACAATACTAACCTAATCGGTGAAATCCACCGATTTCTAATACACCCCATTTGCTCAGATTAGGCGCCGCATAGGTTTACCATCCCTGTTATACCCTCCCATCTGCTTCCCCGTTTCTCTTCTGTTCCTTCTAGCCTCTGCCGATTTCCTTGTTGGTAAGTTAATACCTCCAGATTTGTTTCACTCTGCTGATTCTGCATGTAATCGGTTTCCCCTTTTCTGATTACAGCTTCTTCTTCATCGCACTGTGCCCGAATTTGGTCATTTATTACAGGTTAGTGTTTTGGGTTTTTAAGCTTTCCATTCCTCCTAATTTATTCCTCTTCTTGGTTGCCTTGCCTGCGCCTAGTTATCGCCATTTCTGCTTCTTTCCAGGCTCCACTCAAGGCTTCAATTTATTTCAAAGGAAATCCATATTCATTACAGGTCAACTAAACCTTCAATTTACAAGCCATATGTAATCATGTTTCCTTTTTTTTTTAATTTTGGGTCTCTGCAAGATTTGTTCTTTTTGGGGTTTTGAATTCTTTTTATTGTTATGTTTAGTTAATCCTTGAATTTATGTTGTTTAGAGATGGTGAATTTAACAGAAGTAATATAGTTGATGTCAGTATTCATGTCTGTGGAAGAAATGATTAGAAGAGTTAATTATAACAAGAGAAATGGAAATAAGGTACAATTCACTGCGTTAAAAACAGTACCTTTTCGTTGAACAAAACTCCACCAGTAGGGTTATCTTTGTCTTCAAGTCTGGACTGTTTTCTATCTCAATAATCTTTAAGGCTGGGAAGTCAATAGTATAATCTTCATGGAAAAATCCAATGAGTTTCTGAAGATCTTTCAATTTGAGGGAGTTCAATCGAGGGAAGCAAATTAATCCTCTGTTTTAGAATGCTTCTTCGATCTGCTCCTCCAGCCCGTTGCAAAAGTCATTTCAAACAACTGGAATTCCTCATATGCATCAGCAGCCACCAATGCAACCACAGGCATGACTTTCATCAGCACCGAATTTCCATCATCAGCATGCCCCACAAATGGGTCCTAGTGTTGGTTTCCAACACCCTGGTGCTCAGCATCTTTCACAGCCGATGTTCCATGTAAGTAAAAAGTTACAATTTGGAAGTCAGTCTTGGGTGTCTCCTTCATAACATATTCTGCAATAATTTCTCTTATTTTTTGAATTACTCAGTCAGGTAATAGACCTCCTAGCCTTGGACCTTCGTTTCCACAAGGGCAGCCACCGCATGCAAATCAGCTGCCAGCTCAATTAACGTATCAAAATCAGGTATGTGCAAATTTTAGTTGTTTGATGTGTATTGGTTTTATCACTTAGTGGACCATTCTAATTGGGTTGATTATTAAAAAAAATGAGCTCATGTTTTTTATCACGCTACTGGTCTAAGTGGCAGGCTGTAAACATTCCATAGTTTACCTTGTGTGTGTACTAGATTATTTTTTGTCTCTCTGAAAAAGTCTGACAAATGTCTGCCTTGTTATTCACACCACTGCTAACAGATTGTTGAACTGATTGGCTTCGGGCTTCATTAAAATTGTGAAAATCTGTTTTTGAGTCCCTTTTCCTTGATAATTCTTGTACATGTAGATGAAAACACAATTGCAAGTTAGAAGTGCACACAATTGTGATTGCAATAGCAGTTAGGTGGAATTTATGTACTTCAAGGTGGAGAAATGTCTGATTACATGTGGTATCTCTTCCACTGCACGCATGTCAATAAGGGGAAATATATTTGTAGCTACCATTGAGCAGTGTTTGCTGTCTTTGAATAATTAAATTCGTTCAGCTAGCTATGTAAGTTAGAGTTCTGGCTCAGGCTAGAGTAATTATAATCCATTGAATGAGGTGAAGAAAGGTTATGAGTTTGTAACTGGTCTTGATTTAATAAAAGGTAAAGCTTTAATAACTGAATTAAATTATCCTTAACATGCAAGATGGGATCATTGTTTTCAAGTTTGCTCTTTAGTTGCTTTTACATTTGTGTGCAAGTAGTTAAATTATTTTCTTTTTTTTTTTAGTTATTGTTTTTGTTACATTATCCCACCAAATGCAAAAAGAAATAAGAAAAGTGTTTTGGATACCAATTAAAAAAGGTACTTCTGAAAGAATAAAGGTTTATAATAACATTATAAGGAAGCATGATTTTAGTTTTGCATGGGGCTAAAAGATATGGATTAATGTTAAATTTAAAGTTACTTATATTTAATCAAATATGGTTTGTTTTTTACTATAAGTCATTTTTAATCAAATATGGTTTATTTTTTACTATTCAACTTTATTTATGTAGTAGTTTTTGAGTAATCAAAGAGCAAATAATGAGATCTTAATGAGGAAAGTTACATATTAACTGGAGTTTTAATCTCCTGCACTTGATTTTCAATTTTTAGTTGAAACTAAAGTTCCATCTCTAATGTAATAGTATCCTGTGGGAAATGTCTATGGCTTAATAGACTCTGCCAATTGACAACATCTTTTGTATGTGTTATGGTTATTCTTTCAGGCAGGAGCCTTGCATTTAGGATCCGAGTTTGGCAACCAAGTAGGGGGTTCGATGCAGGCAGATAGAGGATCTTCGTGGACACATAGTCAACCAGATAATTCAGCACTAACTCAGTTGCAAGGATCCTCACCATTGGTTTCCAGTCAGATGGTTCCAGGAAATCAGCCCCCTCGTCCAGCATCGGTGATTATCCAAACTTTGAGTTTCATACAAGCAAATAGAATTAGTCAGTAGTTTGAGTGGTTCCATTAACAGTTTCCATTGGCTCTTTATAGTTGACTCCTGAGATGGAGAAGGCGTTACTTCAGCAGGTGATGAGCCTCACTCCGGAACAGATTAATCTCTTGCCTACAGAGCAAAGGAATCAAGTGCTTCAGCTCCAGCAAATTCTGCGCCAATGACAAGACTCTACTTCAGCTATGTTTGCATGCCATATACTGATAAAAAAGGACAAATCTCAGCTGACTAAAATTGATTGATTTGCTGCTTTAATACAGCTGCCAATTCAGCATTCATCTCCTTTGAGCCTGCCTTATTTATATATTTGTAGGTTGATAGCTTCTGAAAGTTGAATTCTAGGGGCAGATTTGTAGGTTTATGTACTAACAACGAAAGGAGCTTGAGTGCATTGTGGGGGAAGCTTGCTGCCGAGATACTGATGCAAAACTGGGATATTGCTCTTGAAGAACTTAATCGTTTGAAAGAAATAATCGATTCCAAGGTTTTGGTTATATCCCCATTGATTATTCGGTTTTTATTTTGACAATTTGCTTTCCGATTATTCGTTGACTCATTTATTGGTCTTTTTGCTGCAGAGCTTCTCATCACCTTTGAACCAAGTTCAGAGTAGAATATGGCTTATGCATTGGAGCCTCTTCATCTTTTTCAACCATGACAATGGAAGAACACAGATCATTGACCTATTTAATCAAGACAAGTATGTCACTTTAACAACTAAACTTAAGGTTTCCATGTTTTGTTACTGATGTTGTTAGTTGCATCATTTGTGTGGTAGTCACATCTGTGCTTATTTGTTCTTTGTGCATTTTCCTGTCTTTTTATGCCATGACTTACTTCTGTTTCAAGATCCTGCTATGTTCACATGCTTCGGTTTTGATTGTGTTGGAATGGAACATGTTTAGAAACTTTGTGGATTTCTTTTATCATTTGCATGGTTTTTTTAATATGAAAAGTTAATGCACTGCCTGCCATGTAATTTGCAAAATGTTTGTTCAAAGATTTGAGGCTAAAGTAGGTGATATCTTCGCATTGACAAAGAAAGTATGTGTCCCATAAAGAACTGCAATCAAACCAAAAACAAAGAAAGTAGTGTTAAACCTCTAATGAACATGTCTAGAAGTGTGTATATGGTATATGCCCCATGTTTTGAAGTCTTTACTCTTTAGCATGTCTAAGAGAATGTGTATAGTATTTGCATGTTGAATTTTATATAAGCAAATTAAGTGATCAGTTTACTAATGCAGGGAAGAAGTAGATGAGTTGTGCCGAACATTGGAAGAGAAAGAGGACAGTTCATGTACTGCCTCAGATCAGTTTTCTTGTATCACAATATAATGAACTTTGCTAAACAAGTTATGCGTGCAATTTAGTTGGAGAGGTTTTTTGTTAGGTCATGTAAGACTTTTGTTGGTTAAACTATTAGAAATTCAAGAGCAAATTGGGTCCTCTAATATAAAAATGAGCAATTTAGTCCTTATATAATTCGTTTTGAAGCAAACAAGTAACTTTTGAATAGTTTTAATATTTTTCTTATCTAAATGCTCGTGGAAAAAATTGAAAATAAACATGTCTAAAAGTTTAATCATAAAAAATCCATCTTTCTACAGAAAATATAACAAAAAAAAAGTTAAAATAAACGAAGAAAACAACATTGAAGACCAAAATTGCTGCAAGTCAAATCTAGAAACAAAAATGAAATTGAATACATAATTCATTACTGGGAAACAAAATACATAATTGGGAATATGAAGAAAAACCCTAATTCATTATATTGTTAAGTAAATTTAACTTGGGTTGCTGATGGTAAAGTAACAATCATAAAATCATTATTCAAAGTCAAGTTCAAATATTTTAATATTTGATAGAAGAAATTGATGAAGTTTGTTGATACAATCATAAGAATATTTAATTTTATTAAATTATATATTTTTGTTAAATTATATTTAATAATAATAATTTTATAGTATTATATATTATGATTTTAGTAAATTCATATAAGAATATTTAATACTAAGAATTTTATTAAATTATATATTTTTGTTAAATTATATTTAATAATAATTATTTTAAATTATATTTTATAATATTATATATTATAATTTTAATAAATTCATATATTTTATCAAATTATATATTATAAAAAAATATATTTAATAATAATTATGTTAAAATATGATTAAATTATTTATTATTTATATTAATAATCTTATTAAAATTTAATAACAATAACAATAATCAGTTACTTAAACAAATTTATGCTAAGGGTATTCTAGTCATTTTAGTTTTTTCCATTATGCTATTACACCTCTATTCCATTCAACCAAACACAAGATTACTATTACGCCTCTATTCCATTACATTCAACCAAACAGTTGATTTGCTATTACACCTCTAATCCAATACACCTCTATTCCATTACACCTCTAATCCAATACACCTCTAATCCAATACAGCGAACCAAACGTGCCCTGAGTGTGATATTGAAAGGTGTTAAAATGATAGGAGTTAATGAGAGTGGATATTGAAAGCAGGGCAGTACATTGGGAATAATCGGAGCCTATGTTAAGAAATAATGAAATTTAGGGTGCGTTTGGTTCGCTGTATTGGATTAGAGGTGTATTGGATTAGAGGTGTATTGGGATTAGAGGTGTAATAACTAATCCACTGTTTGGTTGAATGTAATGGAATAGAGGCGTAATAGTAATCTTGTGTTTGGTTGAATGGAATAGAGGTGTAATAGCATAATGGAAAAAACTAAAATGACTAGAATACCCTTAGCATAAATTTGTTTTGGTAAATGATTATTGTTATTGTTATTTAAATTTTAATAATATTATTATCAATAATAAATAATTTAATCATATTTAAACATAATTATTATTAAATATATTTTAATTAAAATATATAATTTAATAAAATTCTTAATAATCAATATTCTTATATGAATTTACTCAAATCATAATATATGATACTATAAAATATAAATTAACATAATTATTATTAAATATATTATAATTAAAATATATAATTTAATAAAATTCTTAATAATTAATATTCTTATATGAATTTACTCAAATCATAATATATGATACTATAAAAGATAATTTGAAATAATTAATATTAAATATATTTTAATTAAAATATATGATTTAATAAAATTTAAAATAATTATAACTAATAAATTATCTTATATGAATTTGTATAATTTAAAATAATTATTATTACATATAATTTAATAATAATATATAATTTCATAAAATTCTTGATAATAAATTTTCTTATATGAATTTATACAATTTAAAATAATTAATATTAAATATAATTTAATAATGATATATAATTTCATAAAATTCTTAATAATAAAATGTTCTTATATGAATTTACTAAAATCAAAATATAACTTGAGAATTATAATCTGCATAAACACTCAATCCGAGTTCCAAACATACGTGCCAAAGAAGACGATTATTAAACGTGTCATTGTATTATTTTGGCTTGTTTCATGTTTAAGTTGATAAGAGAATTCTTGGACCGCCAAGATTTACATAAATTAAGTAAAATTTAGTTTCAACTGTATCGGTTCAAAACAAGTAAGATTTGCCAGTCCATGCTTTGCTGGCTTTTAAGTTTAAAACAGATGGCATATAGCTGACAATTTTCATCGAGGAAAACAAGTAGTCTGTTCTACCCAAAATATCTCAAGAGTTTTAAACAAAAGGTAGTTAGTTAGATGTAAACACGCCTTTTCTGAAACCTACAAATGTCAATGGCTAGTTCTTAATTACAAGCAGATCATCCTCCTTGCATATGGGCACCTAGTTCACCAAACTGATCATCAGCTTCCACAGTATCCTCAGACAGGCGAACTGCATCCAGCTTCTGTTTCAAGATTTCTATAGCATTAAGAACCAACTGAGAAGCTTTGATCGCACCAGTGGATTCAACTGTAAAGATGAAACTGTCTTCTTTGGCATATATCTCCACAAGACCTGGCTTGCCCATAGCTTCAGCTTTCTTTAGCACCTCATCGTCATAGGTATACGCCTCTGGATCAACCACCACAACCTGTTTTCAAGATAAAAATAGAATTCATAGTTAGCAGCGCCAACAGCAGCAGCAGTGAAATAGCATAACCTCCAATTTTTGGCTCACAATATAGGGACTGAACGAATGCACTCAACATACATGAAACATATGATGCTCAAGCAAGTCAGAACAGTTATCTACACAAAATATGAGGCAAAAAAAAAAGCACTAATCAAACGAACTAATTCCGAAATGCTCCAACACTCACTGCAATAATAGTCAGTAACAACATTACGGTATCATTGGAGACTTCCTATAGAAACAAGGTTTTCAATACAGTAATGGCAGCAGTAGCAAGCAGGCCCCATTTAAATGAAAGCAGAAAGAAATGTAGTTTGACACCTCGTTTCTTTAGCTTTGAGATAAACACAAGGTGGTATTAACAGCCCTAATACAAGGAGAAACACTCCAATCCAGAAACCTAAACTGAAGCTCAAGTTCCATCAATATCCTCATGATTCACAAAAGTAAAAGGCACATAAGAGGAACTTTTGTAAGAAACATATAAAGACAAAATGCTATTAAAACACATCCACATTTTAAGCTCAAGCAAACTAGAAACTCTAAAAGAAAAGACCTTGATGACGTGCAAAGCAATTCAATCCTCCTATTGGACAGACCATAGATGTAATTAATCAAAACCAGCAATTGCTTTAACAATCCAGAAGCTCTAGTGATAGCCAACACAACCCAAAGCATAACTGTTTGACTTCATTCATTCAAACAACTAGCATTGGTTTTCAACATATTTTCACAAAATTTCCTTCTTACCACATTATCATATAATTTCATGGCAAACATTAACAAATCTCCCTCTAGATATACATATAATAAACATAATTATCACTTATCACATTAATCAAAAACATAGGATTCGGATGCTAGCCGCAGTATAGAAGCAATATTTGAAAACGAAATTTCATTATTTTTCCTACTGAAAACATGAAACACCATCAAGATACATCTAAAAACACAAATTACAATTGCAGGTTCATATTGCTTACAAGCTTCTGATTTGATGTTTTCAGGAAAAAGCAAAGTAGCAATGACAGCTTTATGATGTTGGAAATCTATGAGAACTTGAAAAAAGATAATGAAACTTACTATTTCTCCTCTTGTCCATTATCTTATTTGACTAAAGAGATCAAGTAAAACCCCAAACTTCTACAATTACTGCAAAGTAAATGTTAACTACTGCATAAACTCTAAACTTTTAATTATGCACTTCTGGAGAAGTTCAAGTTCTGAAGCCAATGGTTCGAAAATACTCAGCTAACATACTTTCATCAGTTCCCTCAGGTAAATTACAAACATAGATGGAACCATTTGTAGGGTATCCTCTTCCTGAATTGCTTGCCATAGTTTCTTCACCTCATCAAAATCCTTCTCGAAAGTTCTAAACAAAATTAAATGCTTCGCTAAATTTATAATTAGAAATAAATGTAAAAAAATGCTTAATTGATACTGCATAGTGGCATTAACAGAAAATATTATAAAATTTATTAATATTACAACGAAATAAACACAGATAGAAAAAGAAAAGATTGGAGCTAAATCAAAATTTTAAACTAAATAAATTAAAAACACTAAAATTTAGGATAATCGGAAACATAGATAAAGATCTGAAGCCTAGAAATTAAAGGAAAGGAGACAAGCTATTCTCACTGGTAGTAGAGGCGCAGGCGGCGGTGCTGGAAGTTCAAATATGTGAAAGTGATGACATTTTTCGTTCCTGATAAAATGAAGAGCAAAAACGTAGGAGAAGATGGAGCTGAGGGCAGAAATCGGTTTTAAGTTTTCAAACGTAAGAAGGAAAAATCAATGAAGAAAAGAAGTAAACAGATTACCTCTGCAATCAATGGAAGGGAAAAGTCGGAGAGGATGAAGCTTGATGAGGGCAGAAAAAGATTACCTCCCTTCCCGCTACTGTTTCCCAGTCGCTGCAAGAAGCGGAAGAATGGTGAAGCCCTTTGGCTGCCAGCATACCTTTGGCTGGAAGAAGATGAAGGCGAATCGATTTGGCTGGAAGAATATGTGAAAACGTGAAGGCGAATCGATTTGGCTTGATTTGAGGATATGAAATCGATGGGAAATTTTTGGGGAGAAGAAGGCAGGCTATTTTGGTCTCAAAATTAAAAAAGAAAACGGTGAATAGCTATTACAAACTAAAAGCCCGGAATACCTATTACAACTGTTGAGAGAATAGGCAAGGAATAGCAAAACCTCCGAATCAGTAAACGGTGAACCAAACGGTGTATTGGGTGGGGCCACCGAATCGGGGTGTAATGGCTAATCCATTACACCCAACCAAACATGGTGGCTTTGGATCAAAATGGTTGTCCTTTTGTTTATGCCTCCTTTTATTTATTTTTATAATGTATAGTAGACGCGTTTATTAGCCTTTATATTATAAGCGTTTCCTAAGGGAATAATGTAATGTGTCCACATTATTTATTTCGTTCTGTCTACTTTATTACTTTACTATTACTTACATAAATTTCAAAATTATATATGTGCAATTGGTTCAATTTGATTTAATCATTACACATTTAAAGAAATAAAATACATAAATTTATTTTTATATTGGATAAATTTAATTATGTATGCAATATATAAACATAAAATGATGTTATATCAATATTTGTGTTAATAATTTACAAGAATTGGATCAAATTAAAATTTAATGTATAGAATTACACAAAATCAAATTTCATGTATACAATTACACATTAAAACATACTTCATGTATAGTTTTGATATTTATCCCTCGTAATAATAATTAAGTTTATTATTACTTAATTTTTACTATTTTTGGTGTATCTATAGTAGATATATATATTTTTATAATTTGGTATAAAACTGCATCAAAGTTTATTAAATTTAATGTTATATATATATAAAAGTAAAGTTTAACAAATGTATTACGAAATTATAGTAAATACTATCAATATTATTTCAAAAAATAAGAAAATTTATATTAAAAGGTTTTAAAAAGTTGCCAAAATTATATAAAGAAGTTACCAAAATAATATCGCAAAATAAAAAGTATCACAAAATTTCTGTACTATATTTAAGATTGCATTTTAGTTTTTTTTTATTGAAAAATAGACAAATTAGCCTTGTACGTCAAATGAGTGAGCAAAATAGTCCTTTTGTTAAAATTTGGTGTTTATATGTAAGATATAATAACAAATTTAGTCCCCAATCTTTACACATGTATTCAATTTGACTCTTACTCTTTAATTGGAAGCAACTTAGAAAATTTTTTTTTAACTAATAAGGCTAAAAGGTCAAAAAATCCTTAGTAATAAATTAAAAAAATGATTAAGCCCTTTTAAATTTAATAATTATAATTTTTTAGTAGAGAGGCTAAAATGCAATCTAAGATATAGTACAAGATTTTTTGTAGTACTTTTACCAATATCACACTAATTTTAAACCCAAGCGATGTATGAATTTCTCATTGTTATAATACTATTTAATTAATCTTTTTAGGGTAGGGATCATTTATATTAGTGTAAAATCATCATATTTTATTTTTTATTTATTTAGGTCATGCATGTCAAATTTGATGCAAACCAAAAATTTATAACTATCTGTTTTATGTAAAAAAACTTCCAACCATTCAATAAAAATTAATACATATAGTATTTTAAGTCGATATAATAGAGATATCGGATCAATTAAAAAATTTACATGCATGATAAATATAATTATATCAATAAATTCAACGGTTGAATCATTAAATATTATTGGTACAAATATATACGAAATGATGTGTTTACACCAATTTAAGCGAATCCTTCACTATTATATATTTTTAAATTATAGAACTAAATTATATAAATACTAGAAAAAAAATTATACACAATTTAATTAATAATAAAATTGTAAATATTTTAGAATTAAATCAAGATAAATATTTTTTATACCATACCTATACTTCAAGATAAATATTTTTTATACCATACCTATACTTACTTATAATCCCTCACGACCTTTAAATAAGAGGATAAACATGCTTCGAATACGCTCGAACCTAAGTTTGCCTACACTGACAATAAAACTAATACCAACGAAACTAAGACTCAATCGATAAATCACGATAAATATTTAAAAAACTTCAACACAATTAAAATTATATTATTTTTATCGAATATGATAATTTAATAGCATGTTATATACTTTATGTCCAAACAAAACATAATATATACTTTTGTCTTGTTGTTTTGGAGTATGAACCGAGCCTACCCAACCCTCCCCTTATATTACCAGTCACAAACGACACTCATTATTAAATTGCACCTTGGATCCCTCCCTTCTTCTATAAGTATTCTTTACTCTCATTTCTATCATACATTAACGACCATTCTGTATATGCTTCTTATTCCACCAGTTTTGGAGAACAATATCTTTTCGTTAGTGATTAAATTACATATATAACTGTTGATGCTGGGATCATATAAAGTGGAGGTGACGATGACGTAGGGCGGCTCACCTTACTTAGGGTAACGGAGAGTCGTGCATGGTGGTCCAATTATGACGGTTATGGAGTTGTTGGGAGAAGAAGGAGAAGATAAGAGAGAGACTAACAACCCGATTTCTAACGGTGTCATAAAATTTGATTTTGGACCGAATTAATTAAATAAAGTTAATAGATAATTTAAAACAGAATAACTATGAGTCAAGTGGGAATTGAAAATGTCGAATTAGTATGTGTTATTGAATTAAAATGATTAATCGTTAATGACTAAAATAAACGGAAATTTAATTCTTGAATTAGTAAGTGTCTTAAATGGTAAATGTTAGAGTTGTGTGACCCAAATTCTAAGAGATTACTTGCAAGTCAAGTTAAACAAAATATATCTTCTTTATAGAAGATTTAGCATTTATGAGTATAATATATTTAACATTTATTAGCATAATATATTTAACATTTATTAGCATAATATATTTAACTTTGATTAGAATTAGGTTTTTTCAACCTATAAATAGATGTAATCGAAACTCCTCTTGTAATCATTCGAATTTTACATAGTGAATTTTCTTCTCATTTATCTGTGGTTTTTTTCTCGAAAGGGTTTCCACGTAAAATCTATGTGTTCTTTACTTCTCTTTTCTTTGCAATATATTGTAATTACCGACGTTCTATTTTTACAAATTGGTATCCGAGTTCTGGGTTGTTCATCTCGATCATGGTAATGACATCTTTGAAGTATGAAATTTTGCTGTTGGATCGCAACACCAGATTTGCATCATGGCAGATTAAGATACAAGCACTTCTTGCGCAAATGGATTTAGAAGATGCCCTGCTAGGGATAGATAATATGCCTTCGACATTAACAGATGAAGAGAATAAGCGTAAGGATCGAAATGCGTTAACACAATTACATCTGCATTTGTCTAACAAAATTTTACAGGATGTAATGAAGGAAAAGACCGTCACTGCATTATGAAAGAGGTTGGAATAAATATGTATGTCGAAAACTCTAACCAGCAAGTTACATATGAAGCTGTGTTTGGAGAAAGATGCGTCTATGCACAAACACTTAACAGTGTTTAAATAAATTCTCTCAAACTTGAAGGCCATGGAGGTTCAGTATGATAAGGAAGATCTAGGGTTGATTCTATTTTGTTCGTTGCCCCCGTCTTATTCAACCTTTAGAGACACAATTTTATATAGCTGTGGGTCTCTCACAATTGATGAGATTTATGATTCTTTGACCTCGTATGATAAGATGAAGCATCTTGTGGTTAAATTCGAATCTAAGGGAGAGAGTCTCATTGTTCGTGGGAGACAATAATGGAATGTTGATGATGATCGTTGAATAACATAGGAACGAAATCCTCGAGGTAAATCTAAGGGTAGATCGAAGTCTTCAAACAGAGGTAAAACTTGTAACTTCTACAAGAATAAATGACACATTAAATCTGAGTGTTATAAGCTATAGAATAAGATCAAAATGGAGGTTGCGAATCAAAAGGGAAAACAACCAGAAAATTTCGCTGAAGCTAATGTTGTAAAAGAATACAGTGATGGTGAACTTCTACTCGCTTCTATCAACAATTCTAAAGTGAGCGATAAGTAGATCCTTGATTCGGGTTGTACCTTTCACATGAGTCCCAATCGGGATTGGTTTACAACTTACGAAATAGTGTCTGAAAGTGTTGTTTTGATGGGAAATAATACTTCGTGTAAAATTACAGGTGTTGGAACGATTAAAGTTAAGATGTTTGACGGAATTGTCAGAACACTTAGTGACGTGCGACATGTTTCAGAATTGAAGAGAATTTAATTTCGTTGAATACTCTTGATTCAAAAGGGTACAAATACACAGTTGAAAGTGGGGTTTTGAAGATTTCCAAAAGTTTCATCATTGTGATGAAAGGGCAGAGAAAGACTGCCAAGTTATATGTTTTACAGGGTTTTACTGTTACTGGTTATGCAGTTGTCGTTTCCTCTTCCTTGTTAGATGATGATATTACTAAACTTTGGTATATGCGCCTAAGGCATATGAGTGAGAATGGCATGACAAAATTGAACAAAATAGGACTTTTTGATAGGCAAGCAATTTGCAAACTAAAGTTTTGTAAGTACTGCGTTTTTGGGAAGCAAAAGAGAGTTCGATTCACTAGAGGAATCCATAACACGAAGGGAATGCTGGAGTATATTCATTTTGATTTGTGGGGGCCATCCAGAGTGCCTTCGAGAGGTGGAGCTAATTATATGCTAACTTTTATTGATGATTTTTCCAGAAAAATTTGGGCGTTCTTCCTGAAGCAGAAAAGCGATATGTTTTTCACATTTAAGTCTTGAAAAACTATGATTGAAAAAAAGATGGGAAAACAAATAAAATACCTCCGCACAGACAATATCTTAGAGTTCTATTCTGATGAGTTTAATAAATTGTGCAAGTCTGAAGGGATCGTGAGACACTTGACAGTTTGTCATACTTCACAGCAAAACAGTATTGCAGAACGAATGAATAGAATGATCATGGAAAAGGTTCGATGTATGTTGTCAAATGCCAACTTACCAAAGTCATTTTGGGCTGAAGCAACCTCTACTGCATGTTTTTTGATCAACCGATATCCATCTGTTGACATTGAGAAAAAAACTCCACAAGAGGTATAGTCTGGTAATCCTGCTGACTATTCTGATTTAAAGATCTTTGAGTGTCTTGTGTATGCTCATATTGATAATGGAAAATTGGAACCGAGATCCATTAAATGTGTTTTTCTTGGTTATAAAACTGGTGTAAAAGGGTATAAGTTATGGTGTCCTGAAAATAGAAAAGTTGTGATTAGCAGAGATGTTGTTTTTGATGAAACTGTTATGCTGCCTAACTTATCTCTTAAAGACTCTTTCAATAAAGAAAATCAAAAGTAGGTGGAGCATCAGATTTAATCCAGAATTTACAACAGAGTCGACTCCTCAAGCCAATACAAAAATTCAGAATAGAGTTGCTTCTTTACCACAATACTCTATCACCAAAAATAGAACTATAAAAGAAATTAAACCTCCAAAGAACTATGCCGAGGCTAGTCTAGTTGCTTATGCTTTAAATGTGGCTAAAGATATATATATATATGCAAACTAAGAGCCATCTAATTATTCTGGGGCGATTAGTTGTGAAGACTCAGAAAAGTAGATATTTGCTATGCAAGAGGAGATGGAATCACTCCACAAAAATAGAACATGAAACATTGCAAAACTTCCTAAAGGTAAAAAGGTTGTTCGTTGTAAATGGGTGTTTAAAAAGAAAGAAGGGAATCTAGGAGTTGAAGAACCCATATATAAAGCAAAGCTTGTTGCAAAGGGTTGCAGTCAAATTCTAGGAATGGACTTTACAGATGTGTTCTCCCCAGTTGTGAAGCATAGTTCGATTCGAGCTTTGCTTAGTATTGTGACTATGCATGATTTGGAGTTTGAGCAGTTAGATGTAAAAACTATATTTTTGCATGGGAAACTTGAGGACGATATTTACATGCAACAACCAGAGGGTTTTGCAGTCTCAGAAAAAGAGGACTATGTTTGCTTGCTAAAAAAGTCCCTTTACGGTTTGAAACAGTCACCAAGATAGTGGTACAAGAGGTTTGATTCCTTTATGACTTTTCATGATTTAAAAAAAGTAGTTTTGACAGTTGTGTTTACTTTAAGAAAAATAGTGATGGTTCTTTTACGTATCCACTCATTTATGTTGATGACATGTTGATAACAACAAAAGATAAATGAGAGATAAGAAAGGTCAAGACCCAACTAAATGAAGAATTTGATATGAAAGATTTGGGACCAACAAAGAAGATACTTGGTATGTAGATTCTTAGAGATAGAAAAACAAGTAAATTGTACCTAAGTCAGAAGGGGTTCATTGAGAAAGTGCTTTGCAGGTTCAACATGTAGAGTGCTAAGCCTGTTAGTACTCCTTTAACAGTCCATTTCAGAATTTCATTGACTTTGTCTCCACAATCAAATGATGAGATTGAGTACATGCCACATGTTCCATACTTTAGTGTTGTGGGGTCTCTCATGTATGCTATGGTTTGTTCACGTCCAGATTTATCTTATGCAGTTAGTGTAGTTAGTAGATACATGGTGAATCCCGATAAAGAACATTGGAAAGCAGTTCAGTGGATTTTAAGATGCTTACGAGGTACTACTGATATTTTCTTACAGTTTTGAAGAACTAGAGATGGAGTCATTGTGTATGTTGATGCTAATTTTGCTGGAGACCTTGATAGAAGAAGATCTCTCATAAGTTATGTCTTTACAATTGGAGGTTGTGCAATCAGTTGGAAAGCCACTTTGCAAACTACAGTCGCTTTATCTATCACTGAAGCTGAGTACATGACGATTACTGAGGCTTATAAAGAAGTTATTTGGTTGAAGAGACTCTTTAGTGAACTCAATGAAGACCTTCAAATCAGTACAATATTTTGTGACAGTCAGAGTGCCATTTTCTTTACAAAATATCAAATGTTTCATGAGAGAACAAAACACATTGATGTTCGGTATCATTTTGTTCGAGATATTATTGCTCGTGGTGATATTTTTATGAGCAAAATTAGTACTCAAAAAAATCCTGCAGATATGATGACTAAGTCACTTCCTATAACCAAGTTTGAGCATTACTTAGACTTGGTTGGTGTTCATTGTTGAAGTTAAACCCTTAAGGGGTTTTATGGAAGAGGTGAAAAACTTATTCGTTGAGAATTCGTGTCAAGGTGGAGATTGCTAGAGTTGCGTGACCCAAATTCTAAGAGATTGCTTACAAGTCAAGTTAAACAAAATATATCTTCTTTCTAGAAGATTTAGTATTTATGAGTATGATATATTTAGCATTTATTAGCACAATATATTTAACTTTGATTAGAATTAGGTTTTTTCAACCTATAAATAGTTATAATCGAAACTCCTCTTGTAATCATTCGAATTTGATATAGTGAATTTTCTTCTCCTCTGCATGTGGTTTTTTTCCCTAAAGGGTGTCTACGTAAAAATCTGTGTGTTCTTTATTTCTCTTTTCTTTGTGATATATTGTCATTACCAGCGTTTTATTTTTACAAAATAATCTAAGAGCATATTAATAACTAAACCAAATATAAAAGGATGAACTATGTTTAATGGTTAATGAAGTCATCATTTCCTACTAACAATTGTTAAGCTAATTAATCCATTAAATTAGCATTATAATTAGTTTAATTAACTTAGAAATCAAAATATAATATGAAATGTAAGTGAGAGAGAAGGTTATTTTACTCACCCACTCTTGTGGTCCAAATTACAGAAAGAAAAGAAGAATATTTTGTTTAAACTTCACCATTGCAGTAGCTTCCATTGGAAAATTGCTAAAGATGACAGTGGGATTTTCTCGGGACAAAGGGAAGATTAAAGCCATCGACTAGTGAATAATCTTGGTTTGTGTTGTCATAATTCAAGTTCGTTAAATAATATTATATGTAGATGTTGATTCGTTAAATGTTCGAAAATGGTAAATAAATTATGTGATTATGTTGAAAGGTGCATATATACCTGAATACGTGAATTGTAATCATTTATTGAAATGATCGTAATTATATATGAGTACTTGTTGATATTTGAAACTTAATAACGAGATATTGCCTAATTAACGTTGTTGAATACAGTCACGGGTATAGTTGGCATGTCATAAGGTTTTTATTTAGTTAGGAGATTTAGTATTATGCGTGTATATATTGTGATAATTCTCTAATAACTCGAGAGTCAAGAACGTATCACCAGCTCAAATACCTTAGGGGTACAAGCGATTCTGGTGTGGTTGGTGCACTTATGCTCAATTAGCACTTCGGTGCATATTTGGTGTGATGGTGGATTGATTTGAGTATTAGTTATCATTAATAGGGACTAAAATGTCAAAATAGAATGTTGAACACGTATGTAATTGAAATGAGAAATTAATGCTAATATGAAATATGATTTGGATATAATTATTCAGATGCCAATACCCTAAGGGTGTATTGGGATTTTTATCATGTAAATGAACATCTAAATGAAATAAATATGATCGTACAATAATGAATTATTTAGTTCCATGGTATATACGTGTTATTGAAATTGGTAACGATTTAGTTATTAATTAATATATTATGTTTGGTAGCTAGTTGTTTATATATGATTTACTTATGTTTATGATTGAATTCAAATTATGTTAGCACCACAAAGTATACTTTACTCAAAGTACGAATTTGTTTGTTTCCGTGTGCAGGTCTCAGATAAAGTTAAAGAAATTTCACAGTCAAGCATCCAACACTCAAGCTCAACTCGGAAGCCATTACGATCTTATTTTCCATGTATTTATACATTTTGTGCGTTAGAAAAATCCTGGTTTGAAAATGGCTTTCTTACACAGCAGAAAATTAAAATTTTGAAAACTGACCCAGTTTGTGATATTTATATCAATAAACCTTAATCAAATTTGTACCTGTGCTTTCGGCTTAGTAGATGTTCGTTGTTTCTGGCTTTCAATCAAACAATCTTCTCCACTATTCTCGTACCACGAACTACTTCGAGTGTGAGCTCGAATCAATTGAATCAAAACACAGAACTAGAAAAAGGTTTCTCTCTTTTTGGGGTGAAAACAAAAATTCTCTTTTTTTAATAGAAACCGGTAAAATTGTTATTCTGAAAGAATATATGTAATAGTTGAGAATAAATTCTCTTTATTTTTTGAAAAAAATAAAAATATCTCAAAGTTGTATTAATAGCTCTACCGGTGCTATCTATTTATAGAAAGAGAAGGTAAAACCCTTATTGAGTTGTAGTGGTTTATTTCAAATAGAAAAACAATATCTTACTTAGAATAGGAATATGGTGGACGACACACCCTAGTATTCCTACTAGGGTTGCCACCCCCTTCATGTCCATGAGGGGTTTTTGGGCCTCTCTCACATCGGGTCAAATTATGAGTACTTCTTAGGCCTTTTTGACCTAGTACTCTGTAATGTGATCCAACCCAATTCAGTTTTTCTATTTCCCAAAATAAGCTTCAATATTTATATATAAAACAATTTTCTCATCCCTATTTTTTCCTAGTAAAATTTTGATGATTTTGCCCTTTGTAAAATTTCGCAAAAATATGTTCAATATTTCACAACTCAACATGTTCACTATGACCGAATGATTTATTTTTATTTTTGGCATTCAAAATAGTCAAAAAACATAAACTAATTCCTCTAATTATTTTTTAAGTAATCCATATAGGATTGCAAATGAATATTTTCCATTTTTAGTTCCATTTCTATTTTTCTATTTCGGAGAAAACCATAATCATTCCTGAATGTTTCCTACTTCACTTTTCCTATTCATTCTATTTATTTCTATTTAAACATGCAATTCATTTCTGGTTTCAACAAGCTGGTGGAGGGACAGATTGGACATATGTAGTTGAGATTCAAATGATTTATAATTAAGTTACGGCTTTTCACCTATTAATTATAAACTCGTTTAGTCACGAAGTCATTCCACTATAGCATCGTGACTAAGCTCTCCCCAACGACATACCATTACGATAACAACTACTCAGTTCTCATCCAATATGATTCTTGATCTCTTTGGGATAATATCTGTTCTCCCAATATGATTCTATTTTATATCATAGTAACCATTACACCTTCTTTTATGGAAAGTCAATCATTATCAAATAGTGATCAAGTCATCCATCACAAAGACGAACAACCCGTGACCACGTTTACTTTTCATCAACCATGTAATGCCAATGAGAGAATATCATTTACCTATGTTTTGAGCTATGAATTCCACTATTGTGAATGATGCTACATACTACAGAAGTCGTACACTCAATGCATCAGCTTTCGGTTCTTTATATATTTGAACTCAGACTTTTACTTACATCAAAGTGTACGAGTCACACATACATAATCTGCAATCCACTCAGGATTTAGGTATGCTACACTATGAACGTCACAAGTGAATAAATCCACACCATGCTAATTTATACACTAGTGGATGGTAAGGTTATATGTCCATTAATTGATTAAAATAAATTTTAGTTTAATTAAATTAAGATTTAATAACTTAAAATATAGGGATAGTGAGGAAGAAAACATTTCATCATCTTTTTCCTCTCTAAACCAAAACAAAAAAAAGAAGAAGAAAGAAAACCTAAGAAGTTTGAAGATTTCAACCGTGATTGGTATGTGCAAATTAATCCATTTTCTTGTAATTTTTATGTTTTTGAGGTCATGGAAGCTTGATTTACCTAGCCTATGTACCAATTTGTAAAATTGTTAAAGTTTTAGGAAGTTGCCATTGTTGATTTCTTGAATTTTTAGGAGTTAAATTGATAGATTTTAAACTTAGCTTAAGAAAAGGACTAAATTGTAAATCATTATTGATAGATTTGTACATTAGTGACCAAATTGAATAAAATGTAAAATTGGCTGTAGAAATAAGAAATAGGTGGTCTCTAATGAGTAATAGTGAAATCGGAATTTAATTTGGAACTTTAAATAGAAAGTTAGGTTAGTCTTGATTTTAGGGACTAAATTAAATAAATTGTAAAATTTGCATAAATTGATAATTGATTGTGAATTAGCTTAATATTGATAGTGTTATTTATTTAAGTTAATTCATAGCCAACGTTGACCTGGATTTGTCGAGAGAGAAAGGAAAATCTAAAGTCATTGACAAATAGCTCGGAATTTTTAGTTTGTAATTTTATGATTTGGGAACCATTTATTTTCTACATATTTATATCATTTTGCCTTATATGGATTTGGAGTGAGTTATTGATCATTGCTTAAGCTAAAATGATATTCTTTAAATTGAATATCGAAGTAGGGACTATGTACCACCCCATACTCAACCCAATCATCGGATCCGGGCTACAGGGTGCTACGCTCTAAATCCAAATTTTAACTACACATTTATCGATATATATATCTTGCCATTCATACTTAATACAATTTTTATTAAAACACAAATATCTAATTGACCCTGCCATATACTTGAATTTAATTTGATTATGAAACTTTAAACTAAGATACAAAATATTTTACAAGGTAGCTTAAACATGTTGAATATTTGATTAGTTTTGAAAATAATATTCTTATCAAGCTAATTATAAACACGACTTTGACCTTGAGACTCCGCCTCTAGGTCGCCCTGCTGTATGTATATTACAACTAAGAAGCAAACTTGCCAAAGTACGACGAATTTTGGCCTGGTCCCTCTACGAACTCTCGAACTTCCTTTTTTACCTACAATACATAATAACACATATGCAAGTTCAACTGAAATTAGTGAGTTTTCCATACCTTATCAACATGATGCTAGCATGCTTGTATTTCATGGCTTAGCATTCACGTTTGACTTGTCTATATTAGGACAGTTCACCAATCTCATTTGCGTAGTCTTCACATCATAGATAACCAAATAAGATGGATCTTGGCAGATAGTTCTTATTGCAACCTGCTAACAGTAGCTTGCCCCAATGGAAATAGATTCATAGTACAATCCTCATGGATTCATGTTTCAGACCCAAGTATGCGAATTCATCCTTTATGAAACATACCAGTGGATTCATAAAAAAGATCCCTCATTACGGGTTAATAAAGAAAACCAACTCATCTTAATCAAACAGACCAATCTAGCGAACTGTCGTATCTTGCCTTTGTCTCACAATAATAGATAACCCATTCATAGTGGTTCACTTTTAGAAATAAATAACATGTAGGTGGATTCTTTAAGAGTGAATCCCTTATTTGCAAAATCATATATGTAAGATAGTCCTAACAAATTGTCATATCTTGCACATACGGATTCGCATAAACAAATAGTTCATTCTTGGCAAACTTATCAAGTGGATCCCATATTTGCAAAGACATAGATGTGAACATATATACACATATCCACATAGCGATTTTATCTGGTGAACCTCCATTGGATAATGCCACCTAGGCAAGTTGGGCAAATCCTTAACACGATCTGTTTCGCAAACCTCTACGATTCTTACCATGGCCATAGACTTGCATTAATTCATATGGCTCAAAGTTTGACTCCATAGAGTCCTTTACCACCCATAAAGGCCTTCATACGTCTCATAAAGGGCTCTAATATTAGTGTGCACCTTTTTTCGTACAATCCATCCGAAACTCCGCCAAAGCCACATATTAGCAATATTCATTTTCAATATAGTTCACCCGAACCTCCGTAAATCATCCTTGTTAATTCAAACACTTACGTGTTCCCCCGCAAGGTTAGGGCATTCACCAATCACGTTTTGCATTTACATGCCATACCGGGGCAAATCACATATCATATTCCCTTCTCTGTCTTCCATCTCAATCACACTTCGACTACCCTCCACAACTCTGCATAATTCATACACAAGTAAACAACCAATACCACTATTCATGTATGACACACATTACGCCAAACATTTCATGCATGTTCTTATCAACACAATAGGCCTCACGATACATCAATATTCAATTATAAAGTAACTCACCATTTACACAACATTCAACTATAAATTGACGCATCATTTACACAACTCCCAACCAACATGCTCAACACATGATACTGAAATAAATGAATAACCATCTAAGGCCTGAGTTTTGGAACTCACCTAGAGGTTGACGCCAAATCCATCAACTTAGCTTTTCTCTTGCTACCCGAGCCTCTAGCTTACAAAACATAACAACCATTTCAGAATTTCCAATAAAGATAATTTATCATCATAAAAACCAAAATTTGTTTGCATGCAAAGGCCATAATAATGATTACCTACAATTTTGTCCAAAACGGAACAAAATCGATGGATAGCTGAAATCTTTAACTTTCTTCCCTTTTCTTGAATCCAGAAACATAGAAAGGTTAAGAAGCTTACTAGTTTGAGAAATCATCAGCTACTTATGGATAAACTTTAGCTACCTTCTTTCATGCAAATCCTTCCTTAATCTTTTTCCTTTTCAATCCAGACTAATGAAAAAGATGAAAAAAATAACAGAAAAAATGAAAGAACCACACCAGAGAATAATGTTTCTCCCTTATATACTACTCACGCACTTTTTTCACTAATTTCAATTCCAATAGCCAAGTGTGCATATCCATCACCATTATGTATCCAACTAGGAAACTTTCTAATTCAAATATAATAGAACCAAGGTTGAAGTCCAACCTTATCATAACCGGTCCGCCATTTCTTCTTATTTCCACTAGAACCCGTTCAATTTGTAAGCTTTTCAAATTAGTCCCCAAATTCACCATTCCAACTCAAATTTGACATTTCGGGGTGTGACAAACTAAATTGAATAGAATAGAAAATTTCATGACTTGCTTGATACATATACAATTGGTATAAAAATTGAGGTGGTACATGTTATAATATGTGTTTAATTGATACATTGATTATTAATTTAGCATGTTAAGGTATAAATTGAATTGTATAACAAAATTGGAAATTGGGTACCCTATTAACTGTTTGAACTATGCCGGTTATAGTTGATATACTATAGGTTTAGAGTGTTGAGTAAAACCATCGTTGCTAGGCAATCTAGGGTGATAGATATTATGCTTTGAGTTATCGTTGCCGGGCAACCTAGAGTGACAGACTGATCGAGCTGAGAAAATCATTGTTACCAAGTAATCCAAAATGGTATTATATATCTTTTATAGCGTTATCGTTGCCAAGCAACCCGTGGTGACGGATCCGTGTATCCGTATTAAGCCCATGTCTGGTTAATAGGGTTAATAATATAATAATTGGTTAAATGATAATTAAATGCAATGTGATGGAAATATGAAATGTGATATTATTCGATTTGAGTTGAAAACGAACCCTAGGGGCCAAATATGTATAAAAAAGCTATCAAGCTCGGAAATGATTGAAGTGTTCAAGTGAAAAAGGAATTGATGAATTTAATTGTTATGCTAATAACTGAATAGTTAACATTATTCAAGAATAGATATAGAAATGAACTAAATGCTAATAAATTAAATGTTATATGAGAATTTAATATGTATGCATAAAGAATTGTTGAGTTAAAATAAATATAAGCATAGATATATGAAAGTGGTAGTATGTTTATAAATTGGCACAAGTTAAAATATGATTTGAACATATTTTTTGCATGAATTTGTTTATATTGATTTGAATTGTATAATTACCACTGAGTGATTTGCTCAGCACACGATTTTGTTTTCTTTGTGCACAGGTAATTTAGACTCCTGGTAGATCGTGAGGAGGTTTTCTTAGTATCTAGAATTCGAACCCAACTCAGCAATGTGTGTGAAATTTTCATATTCTAGTTGGCATGTACCTAATATGTTAAGCTTTGTTGAAATAAAATGATACCTATGAGTAAATGTTGCATTTTGATGTTCTAGTAATGATATGTGTGTGTTTGATGTATGTATATATATAAATGTAACTTATATTTGCTTTAGTTTATTAAGATATATGGCATGAAATTGTAACATGGTTAAACTGATATGCATGAGCATTTATAAGCTTGCATCATTAGGTTGTGAATGTTAGATTTGTTAATGAACTTGATCAGGTAATTGAAGGAATTTGGTGAAAAAGAAATGAATAGTTATATGTGAGTATAGAGGTACAATTCAATATTAGATGTTTTAGAAATGTTTTAGAAATATATGTGTGGTTGAAGGATGTTGAGATTGATTTACGTTTGATATTGCTTAAAAACTGTAGATTTGAAAGAAAAAGATTTGCAGAAATAATATGTGATGTTGCGATGTCGAACGTACCACGTCACAATGAGAAATGACCTATAATGTCACGTTGAGACGAAGAACCTCGTTGTCTTGACGAGGCCAAAACAGTAAGTGACGTTATGACGTTGAGTGGCTTGACATCGTAACGTGACAAACTATGTGATGATGTTTCAACGTGGAAATGTGACGTCATGACGTTAACCCTGTAATTTGAATACTTTACAATTCAATCCTAATTCGATCTCAAGTTAACTTTAAAGCTTTTGGAAGCTCGTACAAGACCCGATAATGAATATTTGTTGTATTTTTGCTTATAATTCTTATTTGTATATGGTTGATGGTGTGAGTCATATTAAATTTAATTATAGTTGCTTCGACAACGAATATGGCACCTTATAGTTTAGGTCCGATGATTAGGTCGGGTATAGGGTGTTATACACACATAAAGCCCTTTTTGGTTAGGGCTAAATGCTTATATACTTTTAGTTATTATCCCAATGTGTTATGTGTCATCTTCCTATAGGTAAACCAAGGCAAGTTGGCCAAGTGGTCTTCCATCATAGGTTTAGGTAGGGTGGCGGTTGGACACGTTATTAATCACTTTAGGTGGGACGTGGAAGTTGACGTTAGAAGTTGCAGTTAACGTGCGAGATCCACATGGGTATGTAGCCGAGGAATGGATGCAGAAAATGTGTTCAAAAGATTGTTCTTGAGGAGTTATCTGAAAAGTGTCTCTGAAGAATGAACATTCAAATAGTGTGTCTGAAAGGAGTGAGTATAACAATAATATACTTCTATAATACTGTAACTCAATATTTGTACTCTCCTTTCTCACTTGTGCTAACATAGTAAAAAAATCATTGAATCGAAGATATTCATCTCCTATTTTATCGTTTCTATCTATTTGATAGTTTTTTATTTATTTATAAAAACAAATGTTATTTCAATAGTTGTCATTTCTTATTAAAATGACCCACAAAGGGAAAAGAAAACATTAAAGAGATTTATTGAGATGCAAAACATAATTAATAATTTAGGTTTAATGAAGATAAATAAACAAAAAATGACTTACCATCAATGCTATCATATTAGACACAACATCAATCTTCAAACTTTTAGTTGAGATGCAAAACATAATGAATAATTTAGGTTTAATGAAGATGAATAGACAAAAAATGACTTACCTTCAATGCTATCATACTTGAAACTTTTAGAAAGATATTCACTATTGAAGTAAATTTGATGCACAAATGGGGGATTGATATTTTGTCTATGTGTCTCACTTGCAAAGATGAAAAGATGTTGTTTTGTTATCAATGGTAATTAGAATAACTATTATAACTTGTGTCATTACTTGAATTATTAGTAATTGTTTGTGAACATTCTTATTTATATTAGTAATTAATGAAAAATGTTAATTGCATAAAATATCTTTAAACTATGATTCTCATTTTAAATTAGTATTTAAATTTCAAAATATTTGTATTATCATTTGTTTGCTTTTGCTAGGTCCACAATTGAACATAACCTATATTTTATCTTTTGGACGGTGTGTCTAGCAAAAGCCATCTTGGTTAACCAATATTTTTCTATGGCATTCAAAGTTTTTTGGGCAAACACAATTTTTTTTAAGGAAATGGATTATAATAGTGTAACAGCCCGATTTTGGGCCTAGTCGGAATAGTGGTTTCGGGACCACAAATCCGACGAGGGAAAATATGGTTATTATTATATTTTTATGGTCTACAATTTCACGGAAAATTTTCGTAAAAATTTCGTTCGAAAATTTCGACGTTTGGGCACTCAATTTAGTCAAAATGACTAAATTGTAAATAGTGCAAAAGTTGAGTTCTATATGTAGAAGTATCTAATTGATATGAAATTTTAAATTGGAGGTCTTTATGTGGTAATTAGACCATTAGTTAGTTGATGGACAAAAATAGACATAAGAAATGAGAGAAATAGATTTTTTTAAGTGGGGGCATATTAGTCATTTGGTAATAAAAAAAATAAAATGGGAAAAAGATGACAAAAATCATCATCTTCCTCATTAGTTGCTGCCGAAATTTGAAGGAAGCCATAGCTAAGGTTTCTTTGCTTTCTCAAGCTCATAGTAAGTGCATCCTAGCCCCGTTTTTAATGTTCTTCGCATTTTTGGAATCCTCGTAACTCGGTTTAGCTTATTCTAGCAATAATTCGTGTTAGGGCTCATATTTGGAAAAATACCCATAGGTGAAATGTGTTTATTTTGCTGTTTTATGGTGGAATATGAAGCTATAAATTATGTTAAACAACTTTTGCTAAGCGATTTTAAGCGAAAACGGGTAAATAGGCATAATCGGTAAAAATAATTATTGTTCATAAGTGTATGTTAGAGTGAGAATTTGATGTTGCCATAGAAGGGAAAAATGTTCAGCATGTCATAAAACCTAAGAATAAGTGATGAAGTTTAATTTCCGAGCTTGGGGACAAAAGTGTAATTATGCAAAAGTTTGGGGGCAAAATTGTAATTTTTCAAAAAGTTGGGTGGTGGATTATTTTAATGAATGTGAACATTAAATGAGTTAAATTTGCTATTATAGATCAAGAAAGACGTGAAGATTATCTCAAACGAGGAAAAGAAAAGATAGTGGAGTGAAGTGCAAAATTACGATATTTTGCACCGAGGTAAGTAAACACGTGACTTGATGTATTATTTTGACATTAATTGATATATGTTGAGATTTATTTGGAATTAAAATAAATGTTTGGCCATATCCTAAAAATGTTGTTAAATCGGGAAAGGTGGTAAAGGGTTGCAATATATGATTTATGGGTTGAACACTTGGAATAAGCCGAAGTATGTTGTACATAAAGGGTTGCTGTGTGCTGATTCCCCGATTCATTGGTGGTGCTATGTGCGATATCCACCGTATCTTTGAAATGTGAAAGGGGGTTGCTATGTGCTGATTCCCCCGAGGGGTTGCTAAGTGCTGATTCCCCAGTTCATTGGTGGTGCTAAGTGCGATATCCACCGTATCTCTAAAATAAAAAGGGGTTGCTATGTGCTGATTCCCCCAAGGGGTTGCTAAGTGCTGATTCCCCGATTAAGTGGTGGTGCTAAGTGCGAGATCCACCAATAATGGTTAACATTCCGAGTGCTCAACGAAAAAGTGTGGAAGGTGAATATTTCCATATGGTGGAAATTTTTATGGGGCAAATATTGAGTTGGATACTAAATCGATCCATGTATGAGATGGGAGAAAATATCAAAAACGAAAAAAGGAACGATTTAGTTATAAACTGTGTTGAACAACAGCAGATGGGTAACTTTGAAAAATCACCATAAATGGTGGAAAATGAATGGGAAGCTGAATAATATATGAAATTGAAGCTGAATGTGTCTATTTTCATATGAAATAAATAGAATAAGCAAAAGAGTTGTATTTTTGGAGATATCTGAATTTTACTGAAACAGGGCTGGATTGATTTCGGGATCCCCTGTTCTAACTTTGGAAAATCACCAAAAATTGTACAAAAATAATTATGGTGTGAAATTTATATTCCTGGATTCCTTATTGACTCTATTTTTAATAGAAACAAGCGAAACCATTTTTAAAATTTTGTACAGAGAGTTAAGTGAATTTTTTTGAGGAAGGGTCAGAACCGTTGGACAGTGAAACAGGGGAAGTTTTAATGAATAAACTGTACTAATTGGCTGGGTAAAAAATTCTGAAATTTTTATGGTGAAATGGTATATGAGTCTAGTTTCAGGGAAAATTTACGAAACTCAATTTGGATCCCTGTAGCTCCGGATAAAAATAAATTAGCGACTATGACGCAGAAAAACAGTTTGCTGGAAATTGCCTAAACAATGAAGTTATTCATGAATAAGTTTATATTTTGGTGTAGTTATGTGAGTAATTACTTATTTATCATGTGTTTACTTACTAAGCTATATGCTTACTCGATTTTATTTTTCCCTTGATTATAGTGACTTCCGACAACTCGGAAATTTGGAACGAAGTCAGACAATCATCCACACTATCCTTCACACTTGGGGTATTTTGCTACTATCGTTCCGGAAAATTATGGCATGTATAGACGACCTATGAAATATGGAATCATCATGTAAATATATGTTATGGTTTGATTTAAAATGTGGTGTTCATTAATAGTTAAATTGTGAGTATTATTATAAATGAGTTTGGTTGATATATATATATTGGATTGTGATTTAAATTTGCAGGAGGTTTAAGCAAAATTAAGCAGAAATGCTGTCGAAATTTTTTTTAAAAAACTTAGTAATACCTCATACTCTGTTCCGAGCCGGAATACGAGTAAGGGGTGTTACAAATAGCCTACAAAATTTCCCATCATCCATAGCAATTTAATTGTTAATAGTGTTCTTTTGAACATATTAGGAATGTGCTCTATGAAAAATATATAAAGAAAATTGGTGAAAATATTATGAAAACCTTTGTATTAAAAGTTAGATTATATTCGGTCTCTTTTACTCAAAAAAGGGCAAATTAGTCCTTATATGTTAGACTAAAGAGCAAATCGACCATTCTATTAAAAAATTCATCAATTTCTATTATTAAAAACTAGCCGCTATACCAGAGGCATAGTTAGGGGGCTGGCAGGGGCCCCGACCCCTCTAAAACGGAAAATTTTCATTTAGGCCTATTAAAATTGCACTTTGGCCCTCCTAAAATGATAAAATTTTGATTTAATCTGTTAAAAATTATAAAGATATAGACTATTAAAATGGTAAAAATTACAATTTAATTTTGGCCACCCTAAAAAATTTTTCTGGTTTCGCCCTAGAGGTGATCATGGGTCGGGCGGCCCGGCTCGGCCCGACGGCCCGCCCGAAATATGAGAGGGTTTGAGTAAAAATATAGGCCCAAAATATGGGCTTGGGTAAAAAAGTAGGCCCGTTTAGAAAACGGGCCGGGCCTCGGGCAAAATTTTTTAGCCCGGGCTCGACCCGACCCGACCCGGCCCGGCCCGAAAATAATATATATATTTTTATTTTTTTTAAACATTTCTTTTTAGTTTGGTTCCCCACTCCCCAGGCCATTTCCCCACAAATCCCTACTGCCCGACTGAAAATAAATTTTTTTCTCAACCTTCACCTCCGGTCTGGCACCAATCCAGTGAATCCACCTCCAGTCCTCCACCGATCCACCTCCGGTCGTCCACAGACCACGGCTCCACCCATTTCCCCCATTTCCCGTTTCCCCTCTTCCACAAATCCCTAACCCATGGCTCCACCCATTTCCAAAATCAAAGGTTAGTTTTTTTTATTATTTTTTCTTTCTCATGACTATGTTAAATTTCCTAGGGTTTTGCCATTTTGTGAATAGTTGAAATTTTTAGGGAAAGCGGTTGATGTCGGATCACATGAACGAAGCAGTGAATTATATAAAACATTTGGAGAAGAAATTCAAGGACCTTGATGCTAAAAGACATGAACTGAAGAGAGTGTCTGACTTAGCAAGTGTTGGTTCAAGAACCAAACCAGCTGCTGCTTCAATTTCACATCATTGTTTCATAATCCGACCATGTTTGATAGGTATTGAGATCATGTTCCGTTGTGGCGTTGAAGACCAAGATTTGTCTTCATCAAGAGTGTTAGCTGTTCTTGTTGATGAAGGACTTCATGTTGTTAGTTGTTTTTCTACCAAATCAGAAGAATTTTTGTTTCATAGTACCATCCAAACCGAGGTGGGTTTTGTTTTGTTTTTTGTAGAAAATAATGTTAGGGTTTTGTTTTACTCATGGAATTTCATTTCATACAGGTTAATGATCCGACAAGTGTTAACATATCAAGGCTGCAACAGAAATTACCCCAATCTAGTGAAGTAACTAAAAATTAACCATTTATGTATCATTTAGGTTTCGTAGGAATTTGATCTTTTCACCATTGGCTTATATATATATATATATATTGACTTACTGCAGTGTTGGAGTTTTAACGAACATCAATAGAAGGAGAAATTGTTTTTATTTGGAAAATATGTGTATAATAATTTTTTTTTCTAACTATGTTTCTTTGCAGGATTGTACTGCTTCATCTTATAAGACCCAAAATGAAAGTGTCAAAGGTAGCAACTTGGTTGGTAAGGTCAATGGTAAGTTAATATATGGAAACTGCATTATTTTGTTTAAAAGTATATATGCATAAAAGTTTTTGTTTGTTGGTTTTTGATAACGATATTGCTGGGAGGGACAATTATAAATCATGAAAAGGTTAGTACCCATGGATCGCATAGTGGTCATGGAAGATAACTTGTGATTACACCGAAAAGTTTCTCTTTAGTTGATTTGAACCTCGAAAGGATTAATCCCCTAAAAGAACGTAAAATGGTTATAAGAGATACTTTGTGGTTGTCCCGAAAAGTTTCTCTTGATTTGGAGCAATACTTAGAAGATTCTTTAGGAACTTAATAGAAATATGAGTTGTGAAGTGCTTTTGTTGATAGTGTTTTAGTGAATGAACTCAATGCTCCTACTAGTTTTATACGTATGTTTTCAATTAATTTAACTTTGCTGGCGATATGTCACATTTTACCCCATCATGAAAGGTTATTCAGTGAGTTGCAAGATGTTATTTGTTAAAATTATTGCTGTTATATTTGTGTTTTTTTATAGTATGTTCACAATATGCTCCATTAATTAATATTGTATGAACTTATAGACCATCACTTACATTATAATAATTATGTATATGCAGGTGTATATAGATATATATATATATATATTTCATCAGTAACTTGAATAATGGGTTAATGTGTGGTGCCGCCAGCCAAGCTAATTAATTGAATACGCACTTACTGTACATACGTACCTATATATAAATATATAGTATATATATAGGAGCCATAAGGATCTTGTGTTGTTTTGATATTCCTCATCTATGATTTGTTTATTCATGAAAATTAAAAGAAGGTTCCAAGTACATGTTTTGTTGTTATAACAGTGTAAATATAAGTTTGATCTATTGTAGTTAAATAACTAGATTATTATACTGTTTTAATATATTGTTTTAATATATTGTTTTAGTATACTGTTATTAATATATTGTTTTAATATAATGTTTTAATAAATTGTTATAAATATACTGTTTTAATATACTGTTATAAAATTTGTAATATATTATTTTAATATACTGTTATAAAATTAGTCAATGTTTGAGTTGGTTCTTCAAATAAGTAATCTTATTTTATTTTTTGTTCATTATATACAAAGAAAATATAAATTGATATTTGATATAATTTTATAACAATTAATTTTAAGTAAAAAAACGGGCCGGGCCGGGCTCGGGCCTTATATTTTTTCCCTAGGCCGGGCCTGGACAAAATCTCAGGCCCATATTTTGGGCCGGGCCCGGGCCTAGGTTACTAGCTAAATTTTTTTCCTGGGCTTGGCCCGGCCCATGAGCACCTCTACTTCGCCCCTACTCTATACATAAATATGAGGTACAAGTGGCGCACCACATTTTACTATATAGTTATTTCGTCAACCACGTATGTGTTTAATAGTAGAAATGGATGCAATTTTTAAGATAAATGACTATTTTGCTCTTTAATTTAACTTATAAGACTAATTTATTTATTGAGTAAAAAGGATAAAAGACAATTTAACTTTTAATACAACAACTTTAACAAAAAAAAAATTGAATGTAGGAAAAAAAATAAAGGAAATTTCATTTGATTTGATTGATAATTGCTTCTATAAGCCTCTGCAAAACTGACGCAATTAATTTATTTTTATTTTATTTTTATAATATTTAATGTAAGAAAAATATTTATTTATTTTTTAAGTTTTTAATTAACTTGTTTTTTCATTCTCATAGATAAAAGATTAATTTTCTTAAATTAAAAGATCTATAATTTATTCATTGCTGCATAATATTTAATTAATTTACATTTTAATTTTCATAGCATGTTTTACACTTCTAATAATTATTATATAGTTTTAAATTTATTAAATATGAATTTTTTTTAAAATGGAAACACGTACAATCTTTTTAAGTAACCCAAAAAAATTATTTTAATATTATCAATTTAATTATAAATAAAATAATATAAAAAATTATTCGAAGATTCAAATGAGTATAATACATAGTTAAAATAATTTTAATTATAAAAATAAAATTACAATTATAATCCAAAATTTTAATATTTTTTAAGTAAGTAATCTTTGGAGATTAAAATTTTAATTGTTTTTTATACTCTGATATTTACATAAATAATGACAATTATTTGATAGAAATTAGAACTTTGACTTTTCTATTTTATATAAAGTTATTAAATTATAAATAATATATTTATTATTTAATTTCATAAAACATGTGTTTATAATTTAATATTAATCTTCAATAGTTTGCTTAAAACTAATCATTTATATAATAATCATATTAATTATTCATAATAAGGGTATTTTAATATTAAAAATCAAGTAGACCCACCATTAATAATTTTACAAAATTAATTTTAAAAAAGTCTAGAAAAATCCACATAAAAAATGTTTCTCTATAAAAAAATTAAATCATTTTACATCATCACTTTTATCTTTTTTTGGAAATTAGTTTAAAATTAATTAATATAAAATAGAATCGATGTACAAAAAAAAAAAAAACTAGAATATATACTAAAAGATGTAATATTTTTAATAAGTGAAGAAATATAGATCCAACATTTCAAAATGATGAATATTAAATTTGGTAATACCATACATACCAGTTGACTTCCAGGAATTAGGGTGTAGAATTTTGTTTTGACATATGGTTAGGGTATTAATGTGTCAAATGTATAATTACAACTTTCCTTTTCAATTTTGTATTTTATAAAGTCAGGTGCATGATATTTTTACCCACGAAAATATATTAAAATCAGACCCGCTTCTGCGTGAGCCAACTTCTCCATGCCGTCCTCAAATTGATTCACTGTTCTATACACATGTTTAACGTAAACTGCCGCTGCTGTCCCGTAACTAACCGCACAACCCTTGTTTGCAATCATTTCAACCAAACATATTTTCTTCACTAATTCTTTTTTTAATTTTGAAACCAAACACACCCCCTTCCACGCAGGATTGTTTTCATTATTTATAGATATATGAGACATAGATAGTGGAAATTATATACGTTTTTATATTTTTTAATTTAAAATTTAATCTTTTAATACATTAAAAACTTTGATTCTATTTTCCAATTTTACTGTTATAACAAAGATAAAATATATTTTTTTAACTTTCAATATTTACCTTTTTTGTCTCTTACTTTTTAAAAGTACATAAAATTATTCAAATTTTGTTAATATTTTCAATAAAAAACCGAAAAAATAATATCTTAAAAAATAAAAAAAAAGTATAAAAAGTTTTTACTTCTTCAAGGTATGCCCAAAGTTTGAGCAATTTGTTTGATCAATATTAAATCAACTTTTAATATAGTTTTTTTTAATTAAATTAAAAAAATACTTATCCAAATTTTATTCCAATATGTATTGATCAGAAGAAAAATTAAATAACAATTTTTTTAATATTTTTTAATTATATATTTTATAATTTTATGAATTTATTAAAAAATGTTTTTTTTATATTTTGAATTTTTTTATTTTTATAAACTTTAAAAATTTTAAATAATAAAAATTAATTTGACAAAAAAAATTGTAAATATTGTGGGCTAACAAATATTTTTACCTTTTTTATAATTACAAAATAGGACGAAAGAATCAAGTTTTTTAAATAAAAAATACAATGGCTTAAAATCTCAAAATTAAAGTACACAAATTAAATTTTAAATTTCAAAAAAGTGTGAAAACCTTTGTCATATTTAAACTAAATTATATTAAAAATTTAAAAAAATTATTTAAAAATTTATTGAAATATAAAATATTATCAAAATAATTTATAAAAGTTATCATAATTTGTACAAATATGATCAAAATCATATGGAATGCCCAATTATATAAAGGATTAGTGGAAATCATAACAAAATTTCCAAAATGATAAAGGTGTTATTCCAATTATATCAGATGCCACTGCAATTATATCTAAACTTATCTCCTTATATTATCAATTTTTTAAATATATATTTTGATATATGAATTTGATTAATCGTATAAAATTTGATTGTGGTTTAAATGTATACATGAAGTTTTAATTTTGATTCAAGTGTACACATTTAAATAAAGACACCACTTTATTTTTGTATAGATAAATAAAATTATTTATGTACAAGATATGTAAAATGGTGCACTACCAATAATTGTGTTAGTGATTTGTGAAATTTGAATTAAATCAAAATTTGGTAAAAGTATCATGGAGGTTCTTGTACTAGGAGTTAGACTGCATTTTGCCCATTCTATCAAAAAATGGACAATTTAATCCTCGTACGTTTGATCAAAAAGCAAATCGGTCCTTTTTGTTAAAATTTTCATTCACTTCTATTGTTAAAAATTGGTGTAGCGATTAACAAATAACCAGACTGTAACATGTGACATGCCACGTGTGCCTCGTGCTAACATATAAGGATTGGTTTTTTAACTGTAGAAATAGATGAAATATTTAACAAAATGACTAATTTGCTCTTTGATCTAATGCATAGGGATTGATTTGCTCATTTTTTGAGAAGAGATGAGGTAAAATGCAATCTAACTCTTAGTACAGGGGTCTCTATAGTACTTTTACCATCAAACTTTCATGTATACAATTGTATAAAATCATAATTCATGTATAACATTATGTATTTAACCAAAGTTGATGTATTATATTAAATAATAGGAAAACTATATTATAGGTTAATAAAAGATATTACTTAAAAGGAAACAAAAAAATTAGCAATTGAAGCAATGACTTTTGTCATCATTCCTCAAATTAATGTACACAATTTCAATATTTGAGCCATGTATACAGTTGGGTTTCAGGTTTTATTTCACTTGCATTTATATATGATTTAAAATAAATATATATAATAGTATGATACTATCTTAATTAATACTCCAGCTGCTGTGATTAATTCGTCATATAGTTGCCATTAGAGGCAATGACTTCACCAGCTTTGCCTATTTTTTCCAGTACAGGCTTTAGATTTCTTGGGTGCACGTCCATCACTAGACCATATTTCATGAACAATGTTAGTGACATTTTCTGCTCCACCCGGTGTCCTTCCACCACTGTCAGACGGTGGCGTAACAGCACCGCCGCGGCTATTGATTTCATCTGCAGGTAAGCTAAATCCTTTCCTAAACAAATCCTAGGACCTGCGTTGAAAGAAACAAATTTGTATGAATCTTGGGTCTCGAATCTTTTGCCATCTTCTGATAACCATCTTTCCGGTTTGAATTCTAAGCAATCTTCGCCCCATATAAATTTCATCCGACCGGTTGAATATAAAGAATATGTGACATTTGATCCCGCTGGGATAAATGCTCCGTTCGGCAAGACATCATCGGCGATTACATGCTTTGAGTCTTGTGGCACTGATGGGTAAAGCCTTAGTGTTTCAGATAGTGCGGCTTTAAGGTATATCATTCGATCTACTTCTTCAAACACTAATGGTTCATCAACCCATTTGGAAGTGTCGGATCCACGTGTCTCCATTAGAATAGTGCAAATCTCGATGAGAATTTTGTCTTCCACCCTTGAGTTTTGATTTACTAACCAAAAAAACCAACAAAGGGCAACTGATGACGTGTCACGTCCAGCTAGGATGAAATTGAGTGCCACGTGCTGAAGGAATTCATCTGAATAGGATTCTTTTTTTTTCATGAAACGGGATAACAAATCGTCGTGTTGGATCCCACTTTGATGCTGACTCACCAACTCTTGCTTACGTGTATTTATGATTTCGGATAAGTATTTATCCATGTGTTTAAGGCTTTGGCTCAACTTAACTTCCATCCCAAGCCGAAGCCATTTCCTCAGCTTCCATACGATTTCAGGCAAAATAAAGCGTTGGAGCGTGGCTTCCGTGGCTCGATCAAAAGCCATTGCGAAGCCGTTCTCTGGAAGTCCTGGGGAAAGTGTTTGAGGGTCCTTACCGAAAGTCAAGCCGCATATGTTATCAAAAGTGAGCCGAAGCAATAAGTCTTGAAGATCAATTCGCTTCCCTTGGAGCTGAGCCGATTCAAGAATCGGGCAAAACCGATACTTAATGGCTCGGCTAACCCACCGTGCCATGGCATGGCGCAGCGTCCGGGTGGTAAATTCTAATGCGGCAGTCTTCCGCTGGAACAGCCACGTGTCTCCATCAGAATTAAAGATCCCATCACCCAGCAAATCATGGAACACAGCTTGCCAAGTAGGCCCCTTAGGGTAATTATCGAACCGGATCTTCAAAATATGCTCCAAATTCTTCGGATCACACGTGACAGTCACCAGACCTTGTTTCCGGGCCAATAATGGAATTGCAGCAATGCAAGTCTGGTACGTGCCACCACACGCGCGGAGATTGTCCGCGATCCACTCATGCATGCAAGTAGAATTCTGGATGAGCCCAGGGAGACTACCCAATAAGGGCCAAACACGTGGACCATTAAGCGACCTTGAAATAAACTTGAACCACACTAAATACGCCACCATGGCTGATAAGATCATCAGAGCCGTAGATCCATCCATGTTTAAAAAGAATTTACACGTAAAACAATAACCTTCAATTTCGTAAACCCTAACGAAACCCAGATTCTATATTATGAAGAAGAAAAGGAAAGGAGGAGAAGGCTGTGAGAATGATGAGTGAAGGGAAGATACAGAAGAAGAAAAGGATTATATAGGATAGCACAGAAAGTGAGAAAGGCAAAAAGTAATTAATAAGGGCAACCACATTTGTTGAGATTATACATGACTTAATTTTCTTCTTCTTCTTCTACTAAACACAATGCCATTAATGGCCGACTAGGGTCGTTGGAAAGTCATATAAGTGAAATGACCACGATAGTCGACTTTTGTAATGTATATATATATATACATATTTAAAATGAAGATCCAACAACTTTAAGAAGAAAGGGGGCTCACCTAATTTTACAGGGAAGAGCTTGTTCTCCTTAAATTCCAACTATCGGAGCATTTAATGAAGATGTAAATTAGATTGGTTGAGCAACTATTCTCCCTATATATGCCTACTAATATTCATAAGCATACTAATATTCATAAAGTAAACTATAAAAATAATCACTTTTGTTTACCTCCGGTTATATTTTAATCATTTATGTTTTAAATGTTACTTATATTAGTGTTTTGTTATGAAGTGATCACTCTGCCGTTAAGTTCCGTTACCTCCTAGCAACAATCCTATGTGGCAGTCCAAATGGATTTTAAATGCCAACTTGGATGTTTAGCTGGGAGGAGAATAGATTTTTAATTTTTCTTATGATAATAGAACACAAAATTATGCCCTAAAACCTAATTTTCTCCACCTTAAAAAGGGAAATATGGGTAACTACCACGTAGGGATGTCGTTAGGAAGTTAACGAAGCTTAATGGCAGAATACCACTTCGTAACAAAACAATAACATGAGTGACTAGAACGTAACGTTTCAAATATAAGTAACTAAAATGTAATTTGAGACAAACAAAAATGACTATTTTTATAGATTACCCAATTTATAATCATTAAAAAATTTTAAATATAAACATACAATCTCTCTCTTTGTATTTCTTTTCATATATATATATGTGAACATGTATATAACCCATTTTCTTCCTCATTCTTAGCAATCTATTATTATGCTGAAAATCTGTTCTTCATACCATGTGACTGGTTATGGATTTTTGTGAGCAGCTAGCACACATCAGCTAGCATTCTTATCATTTCGTTTGGTTACTATTAGGCTCAAAAGCACCAATTAGTGAATTTCGAAATTATCGGATTTTACTTTAACATCACTTTAATTTAAAAAGAAAATTAATTCTAAATCGTAAATTGGACAAAGACACCGATAATCATAAAGAAAACTCTATTCATATAACTTAATTCAAGGTTTCAATATGCATTTAACATATTCTTTCAATTTAGTGTTTATGCTGTCTGAAATTTTTTTTCATTGTAGTATATTTTTGTAAAACCATTAAATCTGAGATATAGGTGCATGTGGCAATAATGATATGACTATGACATCATTATTCAAAAAATTATAAAAATATATAAAATTAATATTCTTTTAAAATTTTAAAATTTTATAGGCCCCTCTTGCCTCACCTTAAATTCACCCTTTACGGACAACATCTCTGTCTCGAGAGTGTCCTTGCTTGAATTCTTCTTCTGTTTTTGTTGGTTTTGTATAATGGAGAAGAAAGTTTGGCTATTTTTTAGGTTTTTAAATAAAATTTTAGCTTTTTATATACTTTTAAATTTTAAAAATAATTTATAATCTTTTTTTTAAAAGCATATACATATTTTTTTTATAGATGATGACAACATTATAATGTAATTATTGTCACCTATCATGATTTCAAAGTATCATATGCCTGAAAGAATTAGTAGTGTACAACAAAAAATATCAAAATACATAAATGGAAAGTTCGGATATCAAGTGCGACCAAAAATAGTGTTAAATTAAAAAAATGTGTCAAGTTGAAGCCCAATTGCATAATTAAGCCTTAATTAAACAAAAAATTTTATTTTAAAAAATAGTAAATAATAATATCTTTTTTTTGCACAGTCGATGGTGATTTTAATAATTTCCAAAAGTATATAATATTTTTAATAAAAATTAAGATATCTGTTATATTCGTTTTACAATTTATAGAAATTAATCCTTCCTCTCAATAATATTATTTTTAATAATTAAAAATATAATTACATTATTATTGCGTCCGATACTTATTAATAAATATATATATGATTTAAAGTTCCCGAATTCAAATCGCGCTAATCATAAAAGATAAATCATAAAAGTTACTTTTTTTTGGATGGATCACTTAATTCTTCATCTCATAATTTGTATAAACTCCACCGACTCTACATAAATTTGCGTTTGTTCCCTTCCAAAAGTCAAAAGTACAGCTCCATCATATAAAATTCTAATAATTAAAATTAAGGGTTTTAATTTCAAGTTTCATTTTACCTAAATTATTATTGTTATTTAAATTCACGTATATTTAGTTATCAGTTTGACTGATTAATTTATATAAATCGACAATTAAATATTTTGTTAGACCGATTAAATTATACAAATTATTAGTTAAACATTTATTTGACACGAGTTTAACCTGCGTTACCCTATTTCTTATCCTAATATTGTATAAAAAACATTCTTGAGTTCGAAATCCAACCCCAAAGAATTAATATGAAAGACGTTAAGGTGTAGGGTAGGGAAACAAATTCAAATATGTGACTTAATAATTACAAACAAATTCAACAATGATTAATTTTAGTAGCCAATCATCTTTTTCTTCTTCTGGAATTCAGTACCTAATAAATAATCCCTTTCTTTACTCAAATACCTTCATCAATGTCGTGGGGACTTTTAATTTTGACTTTAGATGCATGAGCCATAACCCCACACTCACACATATACATATATAAATGAGTACACAGCAAGAATATTTAATGGTCTGCCAGTTAGGGCCACAACGTTGCAAGCATTTCTTAGTTGAGAGGATGTAAAACTTTGACATGGTTTTCCACAGTTTGAAAGGGTTTCAAAATACTACATCTAGTTTATGTTTTTTTGTCACTCAACTTTAAAAATTTACTAAATGATCATTGAATTACTTAAAAGTTTTCAGTCACGGGGCTGTTGGTTTTTTTTGAAGTCCGACTAATAAACTTCAAGTGGCAATTTGATGAGCGGTACAGTGGATCGATACCTATTGACAAGTAGAAGAACATACCTTAGATCCAAGTCGAATTGATGGCCAGTGTTAGAGATCAGAGAATAAAGATGTTTGTATTTTTGTTTAAAAATTCGTGGCGTTCAAAACTGTTTCATGAAAAGAATTAAACTGTAGAAGAAAAGAGAAAGGAGAGCTTTCGACCGGCGCAGGCAGTATGAAATGAAAACTTTAATAGTCTAGTGACTTAAATGAAAACTTTTGAATAGTTTCGTGACCATCTTGTAATTTTTTAAAATTGAGTGACCAAAACATAAACTTACTAATAGTTTAACGACCTTGGATATAGTTTACCCAAAAAATTAAAAGATAAAATGAGAATTTAAAAAAAATTAAAAGACCCTAATTAAAATTTTCAAAAAAATTGAAGTGACAAATATTAAATTAAAGTTTTAAATACCACATTTATATTAATGTGTGAGAAATATAATTATCTAAATTTTAAATAGAGTACCAATGGGGTTTTGGTTCAATAACAAAGTTGAGTCTATAAGAATTTAATTAGCTTGTTAATATATAAAAGTAACACGGTGCACAAATGTATTCAACAAATCATGAATACAAAATAATTTTAAAAAAAATTAAATAATACAGAACATGTCACGAACTGAGACACAACACAACAATCAATAAACTATACAAAATATGAAATATAATATAAAAATATCATAGAAAAAATAACATAAATACAAAATGTACAAATCATATTCATAAACCATGAATTAGTAGAATGTAAAATTTTATATGCATTTATGACCTTTTACACATTTTTAGTACACTAACTTACTTGTCCTAACCCAAAAGTTCAAATTGAAATTAAGCCAACAACTTCTAAGATATATCTTTCTAAAAAAAATACATTTATAACACTTTAAAATATGAAAAATAAAAACCACAACTTTTTTATATTTCCTTAAAATACCTTGTATATAATGAGTAAGATATTTATTATCTCTATGAAGTCTGAATCTACAACCACAAATTTATTTTAAAATTCGAATTCGTTTATTATTCACATTAAATCTGATTATCACAATTCAAATCTATACTCTATCAAATATCCGAATATGCTCAATATCCCTTAAAATTGATTTGATTAATTCAAATCTGAATCTATTATTTTGGTAAATAAAACAGTACTAGACGATTATAATAACAAGCATAAAGTCAAAAGCTCATAATATCTTTTTGAACTTAACTTTGCACAACTTGAGGAGGTTCGAAGAATACCTGAATACTTGTGAATCCTATAGCAGCATGCTTGGTCATAAAGTCTGCAACTTCGTTGTGAACTTTGGAAATGTGACGGATACGAACTTTCCAATTCCTCTGTATTGGCTTATGAATGTCCCATAATTCTATAATATGACTATCGATAGAATTATCGACTAAAATTGATTCCACTAACAGAACATTATCAGATTCAAGCTCAACCTGTCGATAACCCTTGTCCCAAGCTAGTCGAACCCCTTCTAACATAGATCTCGCTTCAATCCTAAACACTTCATCTTTCCCTAATGTCATTGAATAACCATGTAACCAATTACCACCAACATCTCTAATGATTCCTCTAATTGCAGCCGAATAAGAGTTAAGTGAAACTGTACATCTATATTAGGCTTTACCCATCCACTTTCCGGAACTGATCTGAATCTATTATCTTCAAAAGTAAAACAAATACATATAATAGATAGTTAATATTTGTATCCACTTTGAATATGCTATAGATGATAATTAAATTATTTGAGTCTCAATCTATAGTACCTAATTTTGAAAAAAATAGTATAACCATTTTATTTATTATAAAATTTAAATTACTTAAAACAATGCCATTGATTGCCACCACAGCTGACTTGGTTAACCCACTTTGGTGATTTTTATTTTTTAATTAATGTTATGGAAGGTCATGATAGCTCAAAGTATTATAATATCTAATGCACCCAACTGTATTAACTTTCATTGATGATGATGATCAATTTGGAGGCTGCAGTATTAATTCAACCTAAATTTATGGGCTTTGATTTTGGGTGTCACTCTGATCATCTCTTTCTGTTCATATCACATTGTCTCTTCTTGAAAATAACTTTACATCATCTGTCTCTGTAAATCATTAATCTCCATGTTCAACCCCTTGCCAAGAAAAAGAAACTTCCAAAGAAAAAACTACAACATGTCTATTGTCTTAGTCTTGAAAAGAAGAGTTATTTTTAAGAGAGTGTTTGGTTTGCCAAATGTAATATTAAAGTGTTTGGATTGTCAACGTGATTATCCCCTAATTTCACATTATGGAAATAGTAATATACAGGTTTTTTACAAGTTATTGATAGAATCTAAATAATAAAACAAAAATACCCCTTATTTATTATATTAATTAATATAATTTAATAGTTAAAATAATAATCACTTATTATTTTGTCTTTTTTGAATATTATTTTTTATAATTAAAAGTTCTGATATTAAAAAATGTTAAAGGAAGTAAATTTGAAAAGATAATTTTATTAGAAAGGCAATACAATGTAGATAATTTTATATATCAACAACCAAACACTTAATTTTACATTTTAGTGAAATGATATTTCAGCTGTAATGTTTACGAAATTGAATTATCTTATAAGTTTGTGACATTTGGTATCAAAACTTAGTCATTGGAAACTACGAATATTTGTTGGAACAGGGACGATTTCACGCTCCTAGAGGTCAAGGAAACCAGAAAAACTCAGCTATTAAATACTCAAAAACACAATAAATTGACCCACAAACAAATTAATGTAAAGTTGACTGTGGATGACAATAGGCGTTGAGAATATAATAGTTATTCAAAAGTATATTTTTTTTCTAGCCATTAAAAAGAAGAGTGCATTTTTATTAGTCCATTTTTTCTTTGAAATGATACTTTAAATATCAAATTGAATCAAAAGAATTAAACTAAAAGGAGGAAGCAACTATATATCCCAAAAGTCTAAACAACATCAAATCCAACATCCACATTCCACAGCCCCTGACAGGTTTTGAGGCAATTCTGTCTCTCCCTCTCTATTCTCACTTTCAGCCATTCCTAAATAAAGGCCAAACCGGCTTCTCTGATATTTTGAAGCTGCCCATTGCCACAAGGGGCAAAGTCTACCATATTATTCTCAGACCACAAAAATGGGAGGCATATATATATTGTTGCTGTCATATTTTCTGTAAGTTAAAAGAGAATTGTTTGGCAACTGCAGGCTTAATCTAATGTTTAGACAAATTAAACGGGTTGGCATTGCAAAACAGAATAAATACAAGATCTTTCAATAATAATTCTAAAACAAAAGCTCAATAGATTTATGCAGTTTCAGTTCATAATCTATGAGTCTTGTTACACTCCAATCACTGGAAAAACAGAACAAATTGTTGCTGCATATTCTATATGAAGTTCTTTCTATTTGTCTATAACAAGGGATAGCAGCAAAAGTTAATTTAAGGCAGCAGATAAGCTCTTTGAAGCAATCTTGAATATGTTTTCTGATAAACCGTTGACAGACATGATCTTCTCTAGTTGTGCCTGCAAAACATGTTAGTTATAAATTGCATGTACTGAGCTTATATGATAGTGGCATCGACTCTTTACGCACTGGTTGATAGGTATAAATGAATCAAAACATTTTAGATAAGTGCTACCAGCTTATTACCTTGGCAAGTTTTTGCCTGCTTTCATCAAAACGCCTCCATCTTGAGAAGGCCGACACCATGCGGGAGGCCACCTGCAACATTAAAGGGGGGGGGAATGTTACTGAAGAAGTGAAAAGAGAGTTACCATATCCGGATGAGATGTAACCTTCACAAAGGAAATTGTTTTTTTGCAGTTCACCCAAAAGAACAAAGGAAGATACGTAGATTGGGATTATCAACAAACCCGAGGATTTAGCTTGTCAAGTTGTAATACTATTTCTCCAATAACTTGTAGCCTGATCCATCCTTGGCATAGAAATTCACAGGAGATACACAAAATCCTCCAATGAGTGAGTATACCTACATTAACAAAACAAGTCACCACCAATGCCCAAATCGTGCCCACACATGCATGTAAGAGAGAGAAAGATTACCTTAGTTGGGTTACGCAGGTCAAATGCTGGATGAGTTAAGAGGTTGCGAACATTCTCAACATTACCAGGAATGTCAGACATGGCTTGAAGGGCAAACCATTTGTTTACAACCTTAACAAAGAAGGAAAACAAGATTATACCAAGTGATAAAAGAAGTTCAAGCTTACATTCTGGCAGGTAAAAGGAAGCTGAGCTGCAAATTTACCAGGAAGTCATGTTGCCACTTGTTATAGAGATCTGTCAATACGTGATTGCAAGTTTTACCAGGCTTCTGGGTAATGGCTGCCAAAGCTGCAAACTGTTCTGTCATATTTGTAGCAGCTTTATATTCATGCAGGGCAAGCTCCTTTATATCTGGAAATAGATACATGTAAGGTAATTAGATGATGAAAATTTTGCCAGACAAATCTTGGGAAAATAAAATTCAAGGAATACAAACCAAGAGCAACATTCTTGAGTGCATATTGAGCCATCTTAGGATGGTTAAATACGAACTCATCTGAGCTTCTATTGTTCTTAACCTGTTAAAATGCCAAGAAGGAAAATCAAGTCCACTTGCAAAACAGTCTCTAGTCTAAAAGTGAAGTAATAAAGATTTGTTTATATAAAGTCAAACTTCATATGGCATACCGTGTTTAGAAACTCTGATTTCAGTTGTGAGGCAATCTCCTTCCTAATGAAGGTTTGAACTGCATGAACAGCATCAAGGTCAGCAACTTCCATCATATCCATAATCTCTCCTTCACCGGGGAGAGTTATTGCTTTTGCGATACATTCCTGGATAACAAAAGGCAGTTAAGAGTGAATTTGAATATTAAAGATCTTATATTATCTGGTAAGAGAAGTATCATACCTTATCCAAGCCTGTATCACAGAGTATGCTTCTCAGACCTTGCACAAATCTGGGATTTAGGGCCAATGGTTTGTTTTGTTGGAAAACGGCAACTAAACTAAGCATGAGCTTCCTTGCTAGCAACTGTCCAGCCTCCTAACTGAAAAAAAAAGAAGAAAAGAAACATATCGAACAAATTCTCATATATTCCTAATTTAATAGATTAACACATTCATACTTCAAGAAGGACAAACCGATTGAACTCATCCGAATCATGAGCAAGGAGGAAAAATAGATCATTGTCAGTGAGATCAGATTCAAGACGGATGGGAGCACTGTAAAGATATGCAACAGACATTATAGCAGCCTAAATGTCAATATGTGGCAGCTTGGGAACAGTTTTAGACATTCCAGAAAAGAGTGCAAGTTCTCTGCCTTTTATCCTCCATGATGGAAGTATCTTACAGACAAGAAGATGAAACGTAGGAAGATTCTTTACAGACCTTAGTTACTCGAAGAAAGGTATTCAAGACTGGTTGATTGTTGCATGCAACAGACCGCAGTGTACCATTGTGATACACAGAGGATAGAGGTATGTCTCTTCCACTTGAGTCCAGCAAACCAACAGCCACAGGAATGAACATGGGTTCTTTAACAGGCTGCCCAGGAGTCGGGGGTACCTCTTGACTAGGAAAATGCAAAATCAAGCATAAAGTCAGCAGCAACAGATTTAGGAGGGAATCGATGATCGTTCATGGAAGTGGGAACAAAGTTTCCAGCAGTATACCTAAACTTTAAAGAAAAAGTATCAGCATCAGTATTGTAGGATGAAGTAACTTTTACCACCAGAGTCCCAGCTTGTGAATACCTGAGAGTTTCATTATGCATCAAAATTATCAGACAGACACTGTAACTGGAAAGAAGAGATACTGATCCATACCAGAGCAAGAAATTAGCAAAATCCGCATCATTTGTATCTCTCATGGCAGAAAAAAAGTCTTCACATGTTACTGCTTGCCCATCATGTCTTTTAAAGCAAAGATCCGTACCCTGAGAAATGAACAAATTACCCAACAAATCTGTTCAACATAAGCAACTTCAAATGCATGCTAATGCATGCAAGTGAAGACTTACAAACATGCTTAAAATTTTACCTTACGGAAACCTTGAGTCCCCAAGAGTGTTTTGTACATCCTAACAACTTCAGCTCCCTGGGAAGTTGAATCATAAGGAAATTCATTGATGTGTCAATATAGCCCTTGCACACAAACACATGTAAACAAGACAGACATGGGTTAAGATAATCGAACCTTTTCATAAACCTCTGGAAAAGGAAACAAAATGACCAAGAAGACACAATTAAAATTAGATGCCTTGTGAAAGAAAAACAGAAACGAAGATGCAAATGCAAGTTGATAGGGCTTACCGTCACTGCAGTTGTTGATAACCCCATAACAGATTCATATACAACAAGATCATACAAAAAAATAAAACATTCACACATTAAAAAATAAATCAATATAGAAAGAGAAAACTGATCCTTGCACCCATTACACATTTCTATTAGGTATAACAAAAACTTGCCTGTGTAGAAGTTATCCATCTGTCAAAGGGAAAAAGGGAAAACAGCTTAGAAGCAAAAACTTTTGAGAGCTTATGAGCAAGCAAAAACGTAGTAAATGCCAATAAATAAGGGAGATAATTTAAGACCTTAATATAAGAATGCGGCCTAACAGGATGAGCCATGGGACCAGCATCCCGAGCAATACAGAAACAAAGGCAAGTCATCTCTCAAGTATGTCAACACTGAAGGATATAATTCTACCTTTTCGTAGTAGTTTCAACATAACTGCTCATATAATTGGATATGAGATCACTATCAAGTCACGCAAAAAACATAACCTATGGGATTTGATAATTTCTAAGCTTTGAAACATCAGCGATCCTCTTCACTTTACGGCTTCCCACGTCAGATGAAAATTCCTACCAACAACCATAAACACATTTAAGTTGTAATGAGGTGAAATTTACTCTCTTTGTCAACAGAAGCATCATACCTGATCACGGAAAACAGTGAGACCCTCCTTTGAACTGAGCTGAAACCAGTCTCGGCATGTCACTCTGCAGTGTTTCAGTTGATGTCTTTAGAACAACACATGATTTAACCTCCTTTATTAGCAAAATAATCACAAAACATAGATCTAAACATCGTGGTAAGATGCAATAACACATCTATGACAGACCAAACCTCCAAAAACAAATAAAACAGTAAGAAACAACAGAAAAGGATGTAATTCTTGAAAAGCCAATTAGCCTAAATGGGAACTAAACCAACCTGTTGCCAGTCCAGTTGTGAAAATACTGCATCAAAGCAAGAAATAAAATCAAGTCACAACACATCATACAGTAACAAATGTGTCAAAAAAGAAGAAAACAAAGAGCACTTTTAATCCACATCCACAACAAACCTCATGACTGATAACACCCAAAATTGCAGCATAATTAGTATCTGTAGCAGTTTCTGGAGAAGCCAAAACTAGCTTTGAATTGAAATTCTAAGACAACAAATACAAAACATATATGAACAACACATACCAGTAAAAGTATTCAATATGAATGATCAGATAAGCCAGAAGGCATGCATTCAGACTTGTTTTCCATGGCTCCCCTACATTAGAAAATATATAGAAAAGGGGAAAACAAATCATATTGGTTATAAAAGATATAAACGCTGCATAATAACTAGAAAAGAAGCAAAGGATAGCACATGTACATCAAATGTCCAATCTGTATAAGAGAGAAAGCATCTTACATGTTAAAATCAGGAACAGCAACAATATTGAAGAGATCCAGGTCATACTCAAGACCAAAAACCTACAAGATAATAAGATTTTAAATGAAGAAACAAAATAATCTCAATGCCACCAAAAACGAAAATGAAGGATATATAGACCTATCTTCATCCCACTTCTTAGCTGCTTTAAGTGAATACATGGCATGTGCAGTCTTGGGTACATCTTGAGCTGGGGTCCAGATCCTTAGCGACACTTTTTGGCCAGAGCGAGTAACAAATATGTCATCTCTGCTCTCCAATTGGCCAGCTACTAAGGCAAACAAGTATGATGGTTTCTTAAAGGGATCCTCCCATACAACATAATGCTTACCACCCTAGAATGAAACCAGAAAAATAACTTTGAACAACAGTCAAATATTAACCAAAAGAGCCAACCATAATATGTGAAAGCTTGCCTCAAGCTCTCCTTGTTCTATAGGATTTCCATTAGATAGAAATAATGGTTACAATGACTTATCAGCTTCTATACGGCATGTGTATTTCACCATTATATCAGGATGGTCCCGTAAGCAAATTAAACATGTCAATGAGATATAAACAGATTCATGCATCAAAATGAAAATAATAAAGCCAATATATGTTTCCATGTCCTAACCTGATAAAATGTGATTTTCCGGAAACCCTCCGATTCACATTGTGTACAGAAATTCCCAGATGACTTGTAAAGCCCCTAGAATGAGAAAGTAATTTGATAATATAGTTATTAAGGTGAAATAGTATACATTATAGAACCAAATTAATAACGCCTCACCTCCAGTAATGTATTATTCTGAGGTTGTATCTCAGTATCAATTTCCAAAGTAAATTTGTTACCTGGCAGTGATGGAAGTTTCAAATGGCATGAGTACAGGATATAATGTAATAGCCTGAATATTCAGTGGTGTCGGAATGGTGATTCGAGATCACTAAATTTGACAAACGAGTAGAAAATATTATAAATTTAGTAAGTATAAGTTAAATGCGAAGTTAGAAAAATTTTTGAAATAATGAATAGTGTACTAGGAATAAATATTAAAATAATTAAAATCAAAAACGAGGTATTGAGACCTCGAAGATTTTAAACCGAGCCATAAATATTTTTAGAAATATTTATAGAGTGTCATTGAGTTGGTATTAAAGTTTCGTTAGAAAATTTTAACGTTTGGATAGTTAATTAACTAAAAAGGAATAAATTGAAAACAGTGTAAAATTTGTTAAATTGTGATTAAATAGCTTAAGTGACTAATGAGGAGGGATTTAAAAGGCAATTAGGCCCAAATTTTATGGGCTGGACGGTTGGGTAAGAAAAATCAGCAGAATGTAAGTAGAAATAGGGGCAAAATTGGAAACTTAACAAATTAAACATTTAAAACAAAGACAAAAGTGAAAAATCTAGAGATCTCTTCACAATTTATCAGCAAAAACGCCATAGGAGGTCTGAAACAAGCTGGTTTTTCATATATTTGAATCATGTAAGTTTAATTCTTGATTATTTCTTCTAATTTTTGTGATTTTGATACTTTTACAATTAGGCCCAACTAATTATTTCATTAGTTTTTAATTTCATGGCTGATTTTGAAAGTTTCTATGAATACATGCTGGAAGTATATGATTAATGAACATGGAATTAAAGCTTTAATTTTGTTATATGATGATTTTATTAAGTAATTTTGATAGAAATTGATTTTAGGGACTTAATTGTGAAAAAGTTGGGAATTAAGGTTTGGTGTTGCGGTTTTGAGTATGAAAGGATATGTAGTAGTTTAAAATAGTTGTAAAAGGTGTTAATTGAGAAAAATTAGATCAATTGAGGGGTTAATTGAGTAGGGACCAAATTGTAAAAACTGTAAAGTTTAGGGTAAAAGTGTAATTTCAAAAATTTAAGGGCATAAATTGTGAAATGGATTAGAATAGAATTATATGCTGATGAATGAATAAATTTGTATTTTAGATCGAGAATCCGAAGCAAGCCGAGGAAAAGAAAAAGTAGTTGATTAGTCCCTGAACTTTTGCAAATTCTGCAAATCGACCCAGGTAAGTTCATATGGCTGAAATTTAATGATTAAATGTTAATTTCATGAATTATACAATGTATGATGAAATGTATTTATTGTTGAAGTGAGAATAAAATAAAAATGTGAAAATCGAATAAATGATCAAATTAAGTGGAACGCCGGATTTGAGTACTTCTGATCAAGTGACAAAGTGATAAGTGGTAGTTTTAGCTACACTTATCTGATCAAGTGACAAAGTGATAAGTGACTACACTTATCTGATCAAGAAACAAAGTGATAAGTGGTTACACTTATCTGATCAAGAAACAAAGTGATAAGTGGTTACACTTATCTGATCAAGAGACAAAGTGATAAGTGGCTACACTTATCTGATCAAGTGATAAAGTGATAAGTGGTAGCTTTAGCTACACTTATCTGATCAAGTGGCAAAGTGATAAGTGGTAGCCTAGCTACACTTATCTGATCAAGGACAAGTGATAAGTGGTCATATGTCAAAGTGAAAGTGAAGTACTCAATTTTCCGTAACCGTTCCTTAATTTTGATCAAGGATGGTAAGTGACAAATGGGCCCAAAGGAATTATGGTAATAGAATAAGTAGTAGTGAGTTTATACCAAGGAACTCACCAAAGATTGTGGTTGACAGGTAAATTTAGTAATGGTGTATATTGTATAAGTGTACAAGTGTTTGGTAAGATTTATGTTTTATGCCTATGAACTTACTAAGCTTTTCTATAAGCTTACATGTGTGTGTTTATTGTTTTTGTAGATTAACGTATTTATACATTCGGAGGATCGGATCTACATCAAGAATCACACTATCCAGATATACTCCGGTAGATTATGTTAAGCAACTTTTTGGATTTATATGGCATGTATAGGGAATTGAAGTAAAAAGTAAATTTGAATGTTATGGTTGAGTTAGATATCGAAATATATACATGTTTTTAGTTTGAAATGGTTGATTGGTTGAACTTCATTAGTATTTAAATGAAGTAGATGAAATACTGGAATTGGTTGTGATTTGAAATTTGCAGGGAAGGTTAGACAATTATAAAGGGGTTATATTGAATTTTTTTTAAAAATTGCAATGGAGCAGTTCTTGGACAGCAGCATTGATGTAACTTTTAAAAATCACCAAAAATAGTGGAAATAGAATTAGAAGTTGAGTGAGATATGAAATTAAAGATGAAAGAGTCTACTTTCATATGAAAGAAGTGGAGTAAGCAAAAGAATTATATACTTTTAGATATTTGAATTTTAGTGAAACAGGGAAAGAATGTTTTTGAAGTCCCCTGTTCTGACTTTAGAAATTCATTAAAAATTGTACAGAAGGAATTATGAGTTATAATTTATATGTATAGATTCCTTAATGAGTCTATTTTCATTAGAAATAAGTTTAATCACCATATGAAGCCTTTAATAAGAGATAATTAAATTTTAGTGATGAGTGTTTAGGATAGTCGATTAGTGAAACAGGGGAGACTTCAACTAATAAACTGTACTAATTAGCTAAATAAAAAATTTTGAAAAATTTATGGTGAATAGATATATGAGTCTAGTTTCAGGGAAAATTTACGGATCTAAATTTCGAGTTTCGTAGCTTGAATTATAATTATTTTAGTGACTGCTGTACAGGTGGACAGCTTTATTATGAATGATGAAATTAAATTTGAAAGTAAATTTTTATGCCCGAACTTTTAAGTTAAGTCAAGTAACGCCTCATGCTCGACTCCGGCAACGGTATTGGGTAAGGGGTGTTACATATAAGCTTCCTCCTGCAAATGAAAAATAAATTATAATCATTTATGGCATCAAACTTACTTTGAGAATGGTATGATATACCTTCAGTTCCTTGCCATTGACCTTGACTGAAATTAGCTTTAGTACTACCCCATCCAAAATCAATGGAGAAGGAGAACCTATTTTACAAGAAAAATTAGCATAAAAAAAAAGTAGTGAGTTTTTCAAGTTTCAACATAAAACTTGAGCACCGGGTTCTCCTGGAAGAAAAACGCAGATCCTTTAGCCGAATGCAATACTTTTTGCTAAAAACTGTCAAAAACAGAAAAATGGTCTAAAAATGAATGATATGTTCAGGCTTTAGCACTTAGCAGCAAATAATAATGATACCAATACCTTCAACCCTGGGGAAAACAGTTATTTTAGAAGCAACAATTGTTTTCTCCTCACCCAATGAAAAATTCAAATCCACCTGAAATGCTATTTTCTTAAGTAACAAGAAGCACGGTTAAGAACCCTAGCCAATGCATACTCTAATTTAATTATTTCCCATACATACCGTATCGAAGTAGTAGTCAGGGGACTTGTAGTCCTTCAGAAAGATTTCTTCAGGTGTATTCATTTTGGATTCCCTAACTTCCTTAGGTAAAGATTCTATTGCAAAGGAACAAAGCTCCCTTCTTCTGGCTTCCCTCACCCTCTAAAACAAAGTTGCCAAAGCAACAAAAATAAGAGAAGTAATCATAAGAGGTATTCTGTGACAAAAACATCCATGAAAATTTGACAATCCTGTATACAAATTGTTGTGCGGAAGCGTGTAAAAGAGTAAAATTATTGTACTAAAAAATCACACTAAGTTCAATTCCCAGGAAAGAGAGGTGGATCACAAGGATCGCTTAAGTACCAGGTCTTTCCTAGCCAGAATATCCCTCAATCGTAATTTAATAGCACAATAATTCACTACAATCACACACACAATTCATGCAGAATAATACAATAAAGAACACAAGAATTTAACGAGGTTCAGCAAATTTTGCCTACGTCCTCGGGTACTACCAAATATATTTCACTCCAAAATACAAGTGAGAATTTACAAAGAGAGAGAGAGAAAACAATGCCTTAAGTAGAGAATGGCAAGTTTGAGATACAGAATGAGAGATGGTTATGCCTATTTATAGTTGAGGTTCAGGGATCAACTTGCAAAGTCACTTTACAATTAGGGACCATATATTGCAAATATCTCAGATTTTATTATGCCAATATCTCGATACCCATATCTTTGACTTTCCAATATTTGATACCCATATCTTTGACTTTCCAATATTTGATACCCATATCTTTGACTTTCTATTATTTGATACCCATATCTTTGATTTTCCATAAATATGGATAATTCCCAATAATCTCCACCTTGAAGATTTGATTCGAGTAATTTTATCTTCACACAATTCTCTCTGCCTTTGTCAACAACACTTGATAGTGCCTTCTTCAACTGTTAAACATGCAGAATATTGATAAAGTTCAAACAATGTTCGAACTTGATTGTTGTTACCACCTTGGTCATCATATCTGCGGGATTATCTGCAGTCTTAATCTTCTGAAGGTGAATTTTCCCCTCATCAATAATTTCCCGCACAAAGTGGAAACGTACATCGATATGCTTTGTACGTGCATGATAGACTTGATTCTTTGCTAAATGAATAGCACTTTGACTATCACAATACACATTAATATGCTCCTGTACCAATCCCAAGGTTTTAACCATACCTTGTAACCAAATAGCTTCCTTTACAGCCTCTGTTACAGCCATGTATTCAGCTTCTGTGGTTGACAACGCAACTGTAGACTGCAGTGTAGACTTCCAACTTATTGGTCCTCCAGCAAGAGTAAACACATAACCAGTGGTTGATCTTCGTTTGTCCAAATCACTGGCATAATCAGAATCAACGTACCCAACAACACCTTTACCAAGTGTAGTATCCTGCTTGAACAGTAATCCAATATCCATGGTCTTATGAATATACCGTAGAATCCATTTCACAGCTTGCCAATGTCTTTTTCCAGGATTATGCATATACCTGCTCACTATACTAACTGCCTGTGAAACGTCGGGTCTTGTACACACCATTGCATACATCAAGCTACCTACTGCATTAGAATACGGAACTTGTAACATGTATTCTTGTTCCGTATTTGTCGAAGGAGATAGTTGTGCAGAAAGCTTGAAATGGGAAGCCAACGGGGTACTTACAGCTTTAGTCTGCTCGTTCATGCCAAACTTCTGTAGTATCTTCTTTAAATATTGCTTCTGAGATAAACTAACTCTGCCATGAGCTCTATCCCTACATATTTCCATGCCAAGGATCTTCTTAGCTTCACCTAGATCTTTCATCTCAAACTCAAGGTTGAGTTGAGTCTTCAATCTCTCAATTTCAACTTTACTCTTAGATGCTATCAACATATCATCAACATATAAGAGCAAGTATACGAAAAATCCTTCTTGTAGCTTCTGAAAATACACGCAATGATCAAATTTACTTCTTGTATACCTTTGCCCTTTCATGAACTGATCAAATCGCTTGTACCACTGCCTTGGAGATTGTTTCAATCCATAAAGCGACTTTGTCAGTTTGCAAACCCAATTTTCTTTATCAGCAACCTTGAATCCATCTGGCTGAGTCATATAGATTTCCTCTTCCAAATCACCGTGTAAAAATGCGGTCTTCACATCGAGCTGAACTAGTTCAAGATCATATTGCGCAACCAAGGCTAGCAAAATCCGAATAGACGAATGCTTCACAACTGGAGAAAATACTTCATTGTAGTCTATTCCTTCTTTCTGAGCGTAACCCTTTGCTACCAATCTAGCCTTGTATCGAACTTCATTTTTATCAGGAAATCCTTCCTTCTTTGCATATACCCATTTGCATCCAATTGCCTTTTTCCTTTAGGTAGTGTCACCAACTCCCAAGTCCTATTTTTATGAAGAGACTGCATTTCTTCATTCATAGCTTGCTTCCACTTTACACTAATAGAGTTACTTCTTGCTTCTGTGTAAGTAGAAGGAACATCATCATCTGCAATTGGAAGTGCATAGGCCACCATATCATCAAAGCGAGCAGGCATACGAATCTCTCTTCTTGGCCTTCTATATGCAATTGAATCATGTTGTTGTAGAAGTTCTTGGGTCGAAACTTCTTCATCATTTGTTCCTTCAATATTAGCTGGATCATCATTAACCTTTTCAAGCTGCACCTGCTGCAAAGTGCCACTGGTTGTGTTATCCTTTTGTGAATCATTGTTCTTCATCATGGTTGATTCATCAAAAGTCACATCTCTACTGAAAATTATTTTCCTTGTATCAGGACACCAGAGACGGTATCCTTTTACTCCACCAGTTATACCCATGAATAATGCTTTCTTTGCTCTTGGGTCTAACTTAGATTCTTTTACATGATAATATGCAGTGGAACCAAAAATATGTAAAGAATCATAATCAATAGCAGGTTTACCAGCCCACCTCTCCATAGGAGTTTTTCCATTTATTGCAGCTGATGGCAACCGATTAATTAGATGGCACGCATATGTAACTGCCTCAGCCCAAAATTCTTTGTCCAATCCAGCATTGGACAACATACATCAAACTTTCTCCGGTATAGTCCGATTCATACGTTCTGCCACCCTATTCTGTTGTGGTGTATCTCGAACAGTGAAGTGTCGTACAATACCTTCATCGTGACATACTTGTAGAAATGGATCATTCTTGTACTCAGTACCATTGTCTGATCGAAGTCGTTTGACTTTTCGACCAGCCTGGGTCTCCACCATCTTCTTCCATTTCAGAAATACATCCAAAACTTCATTTTTCCTTTTCATTAGATACACCCATACTTTTCTTGAATAATCATCAAAAAAAGTAACAAAATAGTGCATACCTCCCAAAGAAGCCACTTTAGTAGGTCCCCACACATCACTGTGAACGTAGTCCAGAATTTCTTTTGTATTGTGAATTGCTGAACCAAATTTTATCCTTGTCTGCTTGCCCAGAACACAATGTTCACAGAATTCCAATTTGCAAGAATTTGCAACTTTCAACAAGCCTTGTTTCGCCAAACTCTGCAAAGCTTTTTCACCAGCATATCCCAATCGCATATGCCATAACCTGGTAGCCTCTGAATCTGCATCTTTCGTAAAAGTTGTTGATGTTGATCCAATAACTGTACTTCCATTTAAATAGTACAGATTATTCCTTCTTGTGCCTTTCATCACTGTCAATACCCCAGCTACTACCTTTAGTAATCCATCTCTCAAAGTGATTGTGAGCCCTTTAGATTCTAGGACCCCTAATGAGATAAGATTTTTCTTCAAGCTAGGTATGTAGCGAACATCTGTCAAGACTTGAATTGAGCCGTCGTGATTCTTCAATTGGATTGTACCTACTCCCATTGTCTTACAAGCGCTATCATTGCCCATAAAAACAACTCCACCTTCTAGTTCTTTAAGACTAGAAAACCAGTCCTTATTAGGACACATATGGTAAGTACATCCCAAATCCAAAATCCACTCATCTGTATGACATGCCATTGCCATGCCAACCAAGCTAAAGTCTGACTCCTCATCATGCTCCGCTACACATGCATCAGAAATAGCTTTACCCTTTTGTAACTTAGGACAATTCTTTTTCCAATGCCCTTTCTCACGACAAAAAGCACATTCATCTTTGGCAGGTCTCCCTTTGGACTTACTCCTTCTACCAGATTTGTTGCTGCGCGAACGACTTCTTACTGTTAAGACTTCTGTAGTTGTATCTCTGTGATCTTTTTTATCTTTCTTTCGAGTCTCAGATCTATACAACGCACTACAGACTGCATCAAATGTGATTGTATCCTTCCCATGAAGCAATGTGGTGGTAAGATGATCATATTCATCAGGAAGAGAATTCAACAACAGTAATGCCTTATCTTCATCTTCAAATTTCTCATCCAAATTTAGCAAGTCTGCTAAAATTTTATTGAATGAGTTCACATGGTCATTCATCGACATACCGGGTGCATACGTGAATCGATAAAGTTTCTTTTTCATATAAAGCCTATTTTCAAGACTTTTTGTTAGAAATTTTTCTTCCAGTGTATCCCACAACTTCTTCGCTGATGTCTCCCTCATGACAGAGTACTTCTGCTCTTTGGCCAAACATAGGCGAATTGTTCCACATGCCTGTCTATTGATCTTGGCCCACTCCTTGTCATCCATCTTGTCAGGTTTTTCTTCAAGGGCTATATCCAGCTCTTGCTGACATAAGACATCCAGGATCTCACATTGCCACATACCAAAATTATTGGTACCATCAAATTTCTCTACTTCAAATTTCGCATTGGTCACAGTAGTCTTTGACGATGACTTTTCCATTTTTTTCTCCTCAATCCCAACTACAGTACGTTAACAGTGCCGTGAACGATCGTATTCCCCAAGTACGAATCTAGCTCTGATACCAATTGTTGTGCGGAAGCGTGTAAAAGAGTAAAATTATTGTACTAAAAAATCACACTAAGTTCAATTCCCAGGAAAGAGAGGTGGATCACAAGGATCGCTTAAGTACCAGGTCTTTCCTAGCCAGAATATCCCTCAATCGTAATTTAATAGCACAATAATTCACTACAATCACACACACAATTCATGCAGAATAATACAATAAAGAACACAAGAATTTAACGAGGTTCAGCAAATTTTGCCTACGTCCTCGGGCACTACCAAATATATTTCACTCCAAAATACAAGTGAGAATTTACAAAGAGAGAGAGAGAAAACAATGCCTTAAGTAGAGAATGGCAAGTTTGAGATACAGAATGAGAGATGGTTATGCCTATTTATAGTTGAGGTTCAGGGATCAACTTGCAAAGTCACTTTACAATTAGGGACCATATATTGCAAATATCTCAGATTTTATTATGCCAATATCTCGATACCCATATCTTTGACTTTCCAATATTTGATACCCATATCTTTGACTTTCCAATATTTGATACCCATATCTTTGACTTTCTATTATTTGATACCCATATCTTTGATTTTCCATAAATATGGATAATTCCCAATACAAATTATGGACTTCCATATAAATGCATGCACATAAGCATGTGTCAATGGGATAGAACAAAAATGGTTATATGCAAAACATAGCAACTTAACTAAGATGAAGAAAAGGAAACCTTAAATTCCTTCTACAGGTGCCCTTAACCAAAATAAAAATAAAATAAATTTTCAGCTAGACAAGCATAGTACCAAGAAAAAATAATTCAAGGAATTGTTTATTCTATGATAAAGAACACTACTTTTAGACTGAAGCTGCCAAATTAGCAAACAGTCACAAAATGACTTAAAAAACAATACACCTCCCAAAGTTAGCATCTCATAATCACCATTCAAGCTGCCAGCAGCAGTAAACTATGTAGCTATGTGCATACATGATTACATATAGAAGCAAATAAGTAAATATAAACTATACAATACATACGATCTCATATAAGCCACCAACAAAAATACTAATCTAAATACACTTCGAACTCGTATGCAACAATTCATCTACACTGTAAACTTAAAAAGAGTTTTTTTTTTCTTTTTCTTTTTTGGGATTAAAACAAAGATACCCAGATGGCTAAAAGCCTAAAACGATCGATCTACACTGTTAGTATTTCTATATATATGGGTATAAAAACAAAACTATGGACAAGAAAATTATATTATAAAAAAAGTGAATAAGTAAGAAAGGCTGGTTACTGGGGAATATATGCTAAAAAAACAACAATTAAATTAGAGGTTAAAAGGAAATAGATTGACCTATTTGGATGATCAAATGAAGAGGAAAACAGAGTATTTATGAAAACGAAAAGAAAACATTGGATAGAAACAAAAACAAGATATTTAATGCAAGGTAAACTAGAATTATTCACTCAACTTCCATTAATTTTCATTTTGGGCATCAGAAATAAAAAAAAAAAGTTTGCAATATCAACACTGTGGTTTTATACTTTTGTCATTTTAATCATTGTTGTTACATACTTTTATCATTTAGCCACCCGTGTTAATTTTCCATTACATAAACTCATTTTAATCATCAAACTTTAGTAAATTTTAAAATTAATTCTAAAAATAAAAATGAGTGACCAAAATGAAAGCTTACTAAAGTTAGTTGACTAAAATGAGAATATATAATGGAAAATTAATGATAAATGACTAACATGATAAAAATAGGTAACAATAGTGACTAAAATGATGAAGTATATAACGATAATGCCTATATCGCAAAACTTTTTATTTTTGATACCCAAATAAAAATTTATTAAAATTGGGTGACCAACCATATAATTTACTCTTATATATGGAAAACAATTTCCAAAAATAAGAATTTATACTATAATTTAATTGGAAATCATGTTGTTGGTTAGTATTACAGCAACACTTTTTTAACTTAGGAACATCTATGAAAATTAAGTGAATCTCATATTTGATCATTGAAAACTCTTCATTTGAATATGAATATTATTGTCATATTTGATCATTGAAACAAATATGATTGTCATGATTTTGCCCAACAACTTGTCATTTACCTAGAACAAGCATGATTGTCATGATGCCTTCTTTCTTTTGATTAAAATTTGAAACTCGCTCCTTATATCCCGGTCTTGATTCCATCCATTCCAAGTCTACTTTTAGAACTTGATTTGTGTACTCCTCTTCCAATTAAATTATTTTATTTCTATGTATCTAAAATTTCCACAATATACCTCCTTCAAGTAAATTTCCCCTTTGTGGAACATCTCCATGACCTGTACCCACCAATACTTTAATTGGTTTCAATTAATAAAACAAACAGATAATACAAGCTAGTAAAGCAATGTTTGGCAATAGTTTAGCTTTTAATGTGTATATTTATTTTTTATCTAAATTTACCATTACCTTTCAAAAATAATTTAACTTATTTTCTTTAACAAAAATAACTAAAACAATGATTTTTTTAATAATGTTGGCGTGACAACTCGTGTGATAATCCGCATGCAATTCATAATAACATGGATTTAAAAAATATGAAATTGTAAAAATACTAATTCAAAAAAATAAAAAAAAAGTTCATAAAATTCAAAATTTGACATAAAGTACATGTGAATTACCGTGTGAGTTTTCATATTTAAAAATTAAACATTTTAGTCAGTATTTCCGTTAAAAACATCAATTCGACTCTTTTTTAAAAAGTTGATGGTTAAATTTGACTTTTTTTTTATAAAAAGGTTGAGGGTCATATTTAACTAAAAAAGAAAGAATGAAGATCAAATTGACAAAAAATGGGATAAATTTGACATTATGTTTTTTGTTCATGGGAAACATCCCCATCCATAAAGGATAGTATAGTAAAAAAAAGAGCTTAGAAAGCTCAAGAAGATGTAACAAATGAGGAAAGAAAAACTCAATCCCAAGCAACACAAACCCTAGTCGCCATACACCCTATTGGCATTGTGATTGGAGGAGAAGAGTAAGAGGGCGACTAAGATGATCAAGGCTAGTTAACCATATCATCAACAACATGCACTTCTCCAGTAAAGAGAACATGTGGCAAGACCTTAAAAGTGAAAGCAATGTTAGAGTCATTGTGGAAACCAACCGCAACCATCAAAGGAAGATCAACCGCCAGACAAAACCGAGTCAGTGCGATGAGTCCAAACCCAATGAGATTCAACCTGTCGAAAAGCAGGTGAAAATGGCATCTTACTCATGTACAAGAAGGCTAAGCTTAGGAGAGAACCAAAAATAAAAATAAAAAAATAGCAAGAAAGCTAAAGAGAAGAGCCATGCTCCAACCAAAGTGAAGCTTATGCAGTGGTAGGTGTTCCATAGTGGTGAAGCCAAGGGGGCTGATAAGGGCCCCGCCTCCTCTAAAATGAAAAAAATTTTATTTAGATATTTTATTATTTATAAAATTTTAAATTACTTGTAACACTTCAAATCCGGCTTAAACATTATAGTCGAATTTAGAGAAATTACATTAATTTGTGTAAAAACCCAAAAGTTTGAATCCCAGCTTTATAAATTGTAAATTCTAAAAATATTAACTTTTGGCAAAACAATTATATGTTATTTTGAAAATTACGCACAAAACTTATTTATTTTATAGAAAACTCTTAACCTGATGTCATTTGGAAACTTCTAATTTCAGTGTGAGTTTCGAAAATATAAATATGGCAAAGCTCTTACATATTTTAGAAAAACTTGTACTTGAAAACTTCTATTTCATAGTAAAACCACCAAGTCCTGTAGCAGCAAATTTTTCTTTTTACCGAATTTAATTTTGAAACCCAATTTCTAATCTCATAAATCATGCGTTACCTTCGTTTTACGTTAAAAATACCAAAATCTGACAAAAATGAGTAGAAACCACAAAACAAATTCATAAAAAATTTACTAACCAAAAGATAAAAAATAAACTAATCATAAACAGATTTATTTACTTGATCAAAAATTCAATCCGAGCTCCCGCACCCCGTCCGATGCTAAACTTTACTAATTACCTGAAACGTCAGAAATAAAACAAAGGGGTGAGCTATAAAACTCAATGTATACTGAAACTCAACATAGAACACACATATCACAATGTACAGTTCAAAGTTTCAAAGAGAATTTCATCACGAACAATTGACCAAAACTAAGAATACATGATTATTGTACAAGCCCATTTTGCCCGGGCCCATACCAGCAAACCAACACCAGCCCGAAATAGCCTAGCCCGATAAGCCCAAGTCTCCAATTTTTTTTTTGGAAAGCCAGAAACCCTAAGGTTTCTGGCGCCGTTGCCCATACCCTGCTCCACTATGGTGGCCCCTTACCCCCCTCGTCCACCGCGCCCACGACCTGCAACAGAGACAGAGACAACAGCAAAAGCAGCATGCGAGGAATGGGGGCAAAGAATAAACAAAACAGAAACGAAAAACAAGAGAAATGAATCGGCTTTAAAAAGCCAAAATCAAGAACAGCAGAGGGATCTTTTTTTCTTTTTTTTCTCTCTTCGGGAGTTTTTCCTTTCATTTTTCAATTGTAGTATTGCTTAAGAATACAAGTAATAAAAGCAGATCGAAGTAAGAAAGACCAAAAACAGAAAAGGCCGAGATCTAAGGTCCTTTTTTTATTCCAAAAACTCATCTATTAGATTTTTTTTTACATAGCATAGGTTTATAAAAAGGAAACAGCAAAAAAAAATAAAATTTTACCTTTCCGGCCACCGCGTGCGGTGGCCGGCGCCGGCGCCGGCGAGCCTCCGGCGGCCGTCCGGTGACCCCCCTTCGCCGGAAATCGCTCCGGGCTCCCCTCTCCTCTCTCCCTTTTCTTTTTTTTTTCTCCCTCAGCCTTACAAATGATTTTTTGAAAATTTTTTGACTTTTATAGGGGGTCAAAACGCACCGTTTTGACCCCCCCTGTTTAATGATAAAACGACGTCGTTTCGGACGTGGGGCGGGTCGACCCGACCCGCACCAGGGCAGGATCCGCGTGTTTTTGAGCGGAAGGGCTATTTGCGCAATTGGCCCTTCCGCATTTTTTATTTTTCGCAATTAAGTTATTCGTTGTTTATAAATTGACCCCGAAATCCGTTACACTTTGCGATTTAGTCCCCCTTCCAACGGCGTCGTTTCAAGTGTTTGGATAAATTACTTATTTGATCCCCCATAGTTTAACGCGCGTTCTAATAAGACCATTCTCCTTTAATTTCTTTCAAAATCCGCCCCAGAGATTTGGTTTTTAATCCAATCTCATCCCTTTTTCATCTATTTTTTTTTACCTTAAATTTCATAATATTTTTGCTGTTTAATTCAATTTTAAATATTAATTGTTATATACAATATTATTATCACTGTTGTTTTATTATTATTGTATTATAGTTAAATATATATATTTTGTTTCGTTTCTATTATTATATACATATATTATATTCATTATTATTAATATTTGTTCACATATTTCATCACATATATATATATAGGTATTTTTGTGTATATGGCATTATTTTCATGTATCCATTTACTTATATCATTTTTAATAATTATATTAAGCATACACTTGTAAATATCGTGCTATTCGTATGTTTCCCATTATCTCATACAAATATCTTTGCATTATTCGTCATACATTTCTTTCATTTTCATGTATATGTTTTAGATATCACAACATTTATATATTTTCGCATTATGTTCCATATACATTTTTATCTTTACTATTGTGATTATTAGTATATGTTTTTATATTTATGAATATATCTTTAATACATATAAGTATATATTTATTATTAATAGATGTTTTCAACATTATCATTATGTATATTATGTGAATATTTTAACATTATATTATATATGTATTTATATATATTACGTATATATATACCCCCTTTTAATATTATATTTTTTACATATATACGTAGATATACGTACTTATACCTACTTAAACATATTTTCACACTTCATAATTTTTATACACTTACATATATTTATGCATATTTTACATCATATACATACTTATATATTTTATACTCTTAAAAATGCTTTTTGTATATTTCACATATTTTATAATTCCCATACATATATTTTATATTATCATGATTTGTAAATATATAAATACACATTTACATTTTTTATAGTATTTACCGATTTCATATATGTGTACATACTTATCTATGTTTTCATATTCTGTAATTTATATATTTCTTATTTTATGGTTTTAAAATTATACATGCATATATACATTTTACATAATTGTGTTTATTGTCATCATTGTTATTTGGTGTTTGCTTATTTATCCATGAACACTTGTGCTTTTTCTACAATGTTAGTTCTATTTATTTATTTGCATGCTTTGTTTATGTAATCGCCTCGTCATTTCATTTTGCCTACTGCATTGTTATTACTCATTTTACTTTGCTCACCTTGTCGCATTCGTTATTGTTTTGTCAAGTATTGACACTAAACACCAAAAGGAAAATTTTTCTAAATAAGGCAATATTTCGCGTTTGGGAACTCGAGAAAACGTGCCCTAACGTGCTGGGTTTCGATTTCTCGTTTGACTAAATAGCCAAATATCCTCTTAAAGCTTCAAAGTATGGTTTCATTAAACTATAAGGTGATCTTGGTTTCGATGGTTAGAGTATCGTGTCCTAACGTGCTGGATGTGATATTCCTTCGGAACAAGAGAATCTTATGTTTCAATTCATGGTATCAGATTTTCTTTTAAGGATCGCATTTTAAAAGCTCTCCAAATTTTCAATTTTCGACACTAAGACACTAATTAATCAACTAGGTACCAATTTTGGGCGTATCGAGGGTGCTAATCCTTCCTTGTGCGTAACCGGCTCCCGAACTCATCTTTCTGAATTTCGTAGACCAAAATCGTTGTTTTAATAAAATTAAATCATTTATTAAAAACAACCACTTTTTGAGGTGACCCGATCACACCTCGTCAAAAAAGGATTGGTGGCGACTCCCGTTTTCATTTTTTTTTAAATCCAAGTCGACCCCGTTTTCATCAAAAAAATGGTGTCAACAGCTTGGCGACTCCACTGGGGACGAATAAGAGAGTCAAGCCACGTGTTGATTATTTCTTGTCTTTTTGTCGAAAGTTAAAAATTCGATTTAAATTTACGATCCTCTCATTGCATCTCTTTTGTTTTGAGTTATATTTTATCGTGTTCTGTATTTTATTTTATACCCCCGCACATTGCATTGCATGACCGCTGGTCATACCCTTTTAAGTGGGAGTGAGAAACTACGCCTTCGTGAGGTTTTCACCTCCGCATGGGATAGTGAATCGCTTCCGGGATACATCCGTACCTATGTCTTCGTGAGATTTTCATCTCCGCATGGCCATAGGGAAATGTATTCCCCTGAACTGAACTCGGTCCATATGAGCCTATAATGGGTGAGGATCGAGGAATCTGCTGGTTCAGGTACCCTCACTTTAGAACCAAACCACACATAGCGAGCCATAAGAACCCACCGAGATAGAGCTATTCTAGACCCTAGTGCTTACCGAATAGATGCTTTATTTATTATTGTTTATTTTAAATCCTAGATCTAATTTGCTTTATTTGTAATTGCATGGCATTTTCATTTCAAAAGAGGTGTCGATTCACGTTCAGTATAGATAGAAAGCTTATCATGGAAAAAAGGTTTCTTGATAAAGTAGAAGACAATGCAGCTGTACGATTATGGGCTGAGACGATGTGGAAAGAGAAGGGCGATAGTCTTGCAGAAGGGTACGTATCAGAGTTATGGGACTTCACCCGTATCAGCGTAGTCCAAAATGATCTGCGAGAAATGAAGGAAGTATGGGATCAATGGGACGACGGGACCAAGCAGATGTTTTACTGTGATTACGGGGACTTGCCTCACCTACTTGATGTCAAAGTGGACAAGCATTTATTCCGAGCCCTAGCCCAGTTTTGGAATCCTGCTTACAGTTGTTTCACTTTTGGAAAAGTGGACTTGGTGCCCACCGTGGAAGAATATACGACCTTGCTTCGGTGTCCAAAGATTCAAATTGACAAAGCCTATTCTAGAGCTGCTAGTGTCCCAACATTATTAAAAAAATTGATGAGCATTACAGGGATGAGCGAACAATGGGTCGCTGCCCGGATCCAACAGAAGGGAGACAGTAAATGTGTTCCTTGGAAAAGCTTGCGAGATTTAGTATTAGCACACCCCGATGTGAAAAAAAGAGTGGATGTCTTCGCTCTAGGTATCTATGGTTTGGTAATTTTCCCTAGAGCTTTAGGGCATGTAGATGAGGCCGTCTCTGATTTGTTCGATCGGCTTAGTAAAGGAGTCACGCCCATCCCGGCAATCTTAGCAGAAACCTTCAGATCTCTAAGCGCATGTCGAAGAGCAGGGGAGGGAAGGTTCATCGGATGCGCACAGCTACTATTGGTGTGGTTCCATAGTCACTTTTGGAAGGTGGAAAATGTCTCCTATCGAGTCTTCTCAGAAGACTATTCCCCATTGAAGGAACAAGTTGCTACACCAAGACGAGACGACATCACGGAAGAGAAGTGGATGACGATTCTCCAAAATCTTCAGGAGGATGACGTTGAATGGAAAGCTCCTTGGATGGTACCCGACAAGATCCTGTATCGATGTGGTGATTTTGACTGGGTCCCTTTACTCGGAATTTGGGGAGCTACCGGTTATGCCCCTTTACTCGTATTAAGACAATATAGATCGAGACAGTTCATACCAGCAACACAAGGGTTGGCTCAATGTGAGTTTTCTTATAAAGATGAAAACTACAAGAGAAAAACTCGAGAAATATCTAACGCCTGGAAACAGGTTCACCGAATGAAAAAATTTACCATAGGAGCGATGGCAACTTCAGAATATTATGGGTGGTGGAGTAAAAGAGTCAATGACAACATCCCTAAACCGAGGGAAGATTGCGTTCAGTCTATAGAAGAGCATCTACAAGTAGTTCCGTCAGAATTAGAGATCATCAAACGAGACTTTGAGAAAAGGAATTCTGAGTTGGGAAAAAGGATAGAACAGTTAGAAGAAGAAAAAGTGCATTTGGGATTAGACATTGATATCCACAAGCTAGAAGCCGAGAAATTAAGGAAGGGAAAGAACAAAGCTGAAGAGGATTTGGATAGTCTAAAAACAGATTACAAGAAGCTGCGATTGTCGATGAGAACTGTCGGTCTGGGCAAAACGTCAGAGCAGTGGCGACAAGAGATCAATGAGGAAAAGAATAGGGCCGATCAGTGGGAAAAGAAATTTCAAGATGTTCGAGCTCGAGAAAATGCTTTGGAAAGGAGTTTGTTAGAGTGCCGAAATGAGAAGGCAGGATTAAAGGCCAAGGTGACAGAGCTAGAAAAGTCACTTCACTCGTACCGTAGTCGCAACTCCATGATCGAATTAAGAGCAAGCTTAAATAAGATCGAAGAACTGAAGGAAAAGGTAGAGGAGCTTGAGGACGCATTACACAATTCTGAGTTACGAATGGAGCTTCTTGAGAGGAGTAATGATCAATGGCAAGAGCAATTCTATCATTCTCAAAGGCAGATTAGAGACAGAGATTACGTTATGGGCGAAGCTGTGACTCAAGTGCGGGAAGTGGCTGATCATCTGCAAACATTAGCAGTTCAGGCCGATGTATTGAGTTTAAAATATGAGTCAGAATCAAGCCGAGGTCGAGATTTAGCTTGGCTTCTTAGGAAGGTTAAGGCCTTGGGTATAAAGGCGAAGTCGTATATGTAATTTATTTTATGTAAAGAAATTTGCTTTCTAGTTGAGTTTTCTAATGAAATTGAATTCGAATCAATGCCTCTTTTTGCATTCATTTCATACATTTGCATTACATCATATGCAGTAAGTTTCATAAAATGACCCTAATAAAATTAAATTATGACAGTTACCCTGGAAACCAACAAAAATCTAATCAAATATCACTACGGTACTCGTCGCCAAACAAAAGTAATGGATCAAAGGATGGAAAGATTGGAACAGTTGCAACGAGAGATGCAAGATCAGATGCATGAACGACTGGAAAAAATCCAGCAGGACATGTTAGAATCCCAGAACACTGTGATGAACCAATTAAAGCAGTTATTGGCTGGAGGGAATAACAAAGGAAAGACCCCGTAGTTGATGCTGGGGAGGATCACGATGACCCTGTTTATCCTCCAGGTTTTACCCCAACTAACATCCAAGCACAACCAGAGGTGTACCCACAGAGGATACCGGTTACCGTTAGACCTCAATGTCTGGCTAGTGCCTCGGTACCAGTGCATTTTCAAATGGGCTCGGGTTCTAATCCCGGGGATAATCCCACTAATCCTGTGGTCCCAGACCTCGATGACGTGGTAGAAACAGAAAAAACAAGAATGAACCTGCCAAAACAGCTGGAGGACCGATGTAGATGGTTAGAGGAAAAATTAGAGTCATGGAGAACATCGACTATCATCGCGGGGTTGACGCCAAGGATCTGAGTTTGGTCCCCGATTTAGTACTCCCACCTAAGTTCAAAATGCCGGAATTCGAAAAATATAATGGGACTAGTTGTCCTGAAGCTCATATAACTATGTTCTGTCGAAGAATGACAGGATACGTCAACAACGATCAGCTGTTAATCCACTGCTTCCAGGACAGTTTGATCGGATCTGCAGCCAAATGGTACAATCAACTGAGTCGTGCTAAAGTTAGTTCATGGAGAGACTTGGCGCAAGCTTTATGAAGCAATACAGTCATGTAACGGATATAACACCCGATCGAATTACGTTACAAAACATGGAGAAAAAGCCTAGCGAGAATTTCAGGCAGTACGCCCAACGATGGAGAGAAGTGGCAACACAAGTCCAGCCACCCCTTTTGGAAAAAGAGGTCACCATGTTGTTTATCAACACTTGAAAGCCCCGTTCATCAACCACATGTTGGGGAGTGCTACCAAGAGCTTCTCGGATATGGTAATGTCCGGTGAAATGATGAGAACGCGGTAAGGAGCGGTAAAATCGACACGGGAGAAAGCTCAAAAGACCAGCCCCAAGGAAAAAGGAGGCGAAGTAAACAACGTAAGCACATATAGCAAGAGCCATTCAAACCGATACCGTTGGCCCTCCAAAAATGATAACCACTAGTCACCAAGCCCCCTCGAGGCAGGAACCCAACACAAGGCCAACACAAGGACTAACACAGAGAGACTTCAGTTCACGCCCATTCCAATAACATACGGGGAACTGTATCAGAAATTATTGATGCACACATAGTATCTCCATTTATCTCGAGCCCATGCAACCTCCATATCCCAAATGTAGACACGAACGCCCAATGTGAATACATGCAGGATACCAGGACACTCAATGAGAACTGTACTGGTTAAAAAGGCGTGGAAAGGTTCATTAAGATGGGATTGTGAAGTTTGACGACCCATTAGGACCCAACGTAGCAGCGAATCCGTTACCCAATCATGCTGATAAAGGGGTAAACGCAATAATCGAAGGTGAGAAAAAGAGAATCAAAACCGACATTGCAGAGATAAAAACCCCATTGAGTTGGGTCTGGAGACAAATGATAGAAGGAGGTCTCATCAAACAAGATTCAAAAGAAAGGCCCGAAGGAACGAAGACGTACTGCGAGTTTCATGCTAAAGAAGACCATGACATTCGAAACTGCACTGAATTCAAGGCCTTGGTGCAAAATCTGATGGACAACAAAGAGCTAGAATTTATGAAGAGATCAAAGGACTTGAAAATGGAGAAGTTTATGCCTCGGAGGAGGGGTCTAAGGGAAGGCCCAAATCACCCAGTGGTGATTTTCAAGGCCAACGAGTACAGGATCTGAATACAACTGGCGCCAAGGGTCATAATCCAAAACCTGTAGCCTTCCTTACAAGGATAGCAAAAAGGTTCCTTGGAATTACGACTGCAATGTGATGATCACGGGAGAGGAGAACCCGATAAATGCTTCAGAAGAGGGTAATGACGCAGGTTCTATACGCGTAGTGGAAAACGTTACGACCTGGGAAATACAAAAAGGGAACCTATAAAAGGAAAAGCCTTGGCGGTTGAACAAAATAAAACGAAGACGACCGGAATGAACCGCAAATTAACACACCGGTGACCGAAAATGAGGCTAGAGAATTCCTAAAATTCTTGAAGCATAGCGAGTATAGCGTGGTGGAACAATTGCATAAGCAACCCGCTCGCATCTCAGTGCTCGAGTTACTTCTAAGTTCAGAGATACATCGTAATGCGTTGGTAAAAGTGCTAAATGAGACCTATGTCGCTAAAGATATCTCAGTGAACAAATTGGATCGCCTGGTTAACAATATAAATGCGATAATTTCATCTTCTTCAACGATGATGAGATCCGCCAGGTGGTATGGGATCTACCAAGGCCTTGCACATCACTGCCCGTTGCAAGGGGTGTATACTACCGGCAGTACTCGTGGACAATGGATCGGCCCTGAATGTTTTACCCCTGTCCACATTAAACAGGTTACCTGTGGACAGTTCTCACATGAAATCATGCCAAAATATAGTGAGAGCATTTGATGGCACTCAGAGGAAAGTGATGGGAAGAATCGAGATACCTCTATTGATTGGTCCAAATACATACGAGGTGGATTTTTTGGTAATGGATATTAAACCATCTTACAATTGCCTATTGGGGAGGCCTTGGATCCATTCTGCAGGAGCTGTACCATCGTCACTTCACCAAAGTTAAAATTGGTGATGGAGGGTCGATTGGTGACTATAGATGCAGAAGAAGACATCATTGCATCAGTCACCGATGATATGCCATACATAGAGGCCGATAGTGAAGCGATAGAATGTTCATTCCGATCATGGAATTCGTAAATGCCACATTTGTCATCGAGATGAGCAAAATCCCAGAGCCTAAGATATCCAAAGCTACGTTAATGAGCTTACAGCTAACGATGGGAAAAGGAGCATTGCTGGAAGAGGATTGGGAAAATACCTCCAGGGAAGGGTCGGAGTGCCGATCCTAATTAACAAGCAGGACCGTTATGGTTTGGGATATAAGCCTAATGCGAGGGAAAGGAGGAAAGAGATGGAGAAAAAGCAGGAAAAGAGAAGAGCACATTTGTGCGGGATAGAAGTCAAGTGGGGACCGATGACCTTTCCCCATATATCTAAGACTTTTGTTTCAAGGGGAATGGTCTACCCTGAAGAGAAGGATGAGGTTACAGAAGGAAGGATTGAGAGGTTGGACATCAATGCCATATCCGCGGAAGAAAGGGTGGAAAGAAATTTGTCAGGCATTCGTCTTTGCGAACCTGGAAGTGTTTTGAATAACTGGACTGCAGAAGAGATCCCTGTAACATTAGAACTAATTCAGAT